>NC_053404.1:4287104-4442104 GCF_016859285.1 Xiphias gladius
CTTAGGTTTGACACTACATTCATATAAACAAATTGGTGAATCAATAGTTACTTTCATTGAACATACAATGAACAGTAACTATTGATTCACTAGTAGTGATTGACTACAGTTTCTCCATCAAGTGAAAGCCGTAATCCCCAAGTCTAGCTGGAAAGGTAGTTGACTGACAGAATCAGAGGCATGAATCTTTGTGTGTATCAGGTCGGTAGTCAACTAAAGAAAATTTAACTTGACTGAAATTGTGGAAAAAAATCTGCACGTTATCTCTAGATAACTAACACTGCGAGCACTCTCCCTGATGGCCTTGTTATCCTAAATGTATTATGAATAAACATAAAAAGCTAGTATTTGCAGCATATTAAACCATTTTAAACTAATTATTTTATACTGAAATGATAACAACAGACTCAGAGCTGACCAGTGTGCACCTAGCCTTATTCATTTGATTTTCGAAAAGAGAACTACATCTACTGGTGATCCCAGCACATTGAGGAAATTTTCGCTCAAATTGTGAAGCGTTTGACACAAAGTTGACAAAGCATTCTTCTGCAGAGGAGTTAGCTTATCGTTTTTAGACGTTATACCATGTTGGTGACTAAGCTTTGAAATGTACATTGCTGTTTGCAAAGTTTACTCTGTACGTTTTGGTCATCTGTTTTAAAAAAAGTCAGTCACACCAACGACGTCTTTGACATGGTGTCCAACAGTTTGGAGTCGACTCTGAGTAAACGTTCAGTTTAGCAGTCTCCATTAAGTTGGGGGGATTCAAAGTGTTGTGAAAACAGCGAGTGTTTTCACAACACTATCAACTACAATTTTGTCAAAAGAGAGCTATCAAGCATAGAGCATATTCTTGGCAGTGGAAGAATATACAGTTTGAGCTGCACAGAGTAGGCTGCTGAGCTCAACACTGCTCATCCACTTTTGTGTTTTAGTTTAGTTATCAACTCATTGTTACATCACATAACGACATATAGTGCAATATACAGGACCATACACTCCGCTTAAAAGCCATCCACCCACATGCTTAAAACACGTAATAGAAAATATGTGTTATACCATGTCAAAATGCACATCTCTGACTGACACTTTAAGAGCACTACCCTCTCAACATTGCCCCCAACTCACTTCCACATTCTTTTTTTTTTTTTCTTTTAGGGAAAATTTATGAGTGAACACACATATATACACTCTTGCAATGTTCTTTTCTTCCTTATTTGGGCAATTCATCAGAATAATGTGTGAGCAGAGCTGACATGAATTACGTGTTGTGAGTGTTCGTCTTGCCTCTGATAAAGGATGCCTAATTTCCTCCCAGGCCATGGAATGTGAATATGAATTTGAATGAATCATGGTTTTCCAGTGTCTGTCTGGATGTGTGTTAATTTTCTCATGCATATGCACCTGTGTTTATGCTTTCATGCACAACCCCCATATGTGTATGAGAGAGTTAAAGAGTGTGTGTGTTTTTAGTTGGGGGTGTGTGTGTGTGTGTGTGTGTATGTGTGTGTGTGTGTGAGTGAGAGAGAGACATTGCTTGGAGGCTGAATGGCAGGATGTAATTCAGTGAACTCTCAGAGAACTAAAAGTCAGCTCATTGTCTTCCTTCTGGCGAACCCCCCACTGCATTCAGCATTCTAGACACATGTCTAATATGAAATATTTAATATTTCGTGGACTCTTACTCCAAAAGTGATTCAGCTGCTGCATGTTACCAACAAAGTGCTGTTCAGAACATTTGAATCTGTCAGAAAGCTCCTTTTTGAAGGAGTTCTGCATCCATGCATGGCTTTATGAGACAAACTTTCTGAAGTCCTTCCCCATCACAATGAATAGCTTCAAGAAAATATCTGTATTTGTATCACTTTCCAGGTTTTGAATTTAGAGTTGCACAGCACCGTGTCCTGGTTGAAATTATTGCTACCCCTGAATTTTAAATACAGAATTTAGAATATCTTCTGTACTAAATGCAAATGAACCAATTTTGTATAATCAAAATATTTTGATAAAAAGGTCCAAGGTTACCGAACAAAAGAAAATACATTAAATATAAAATAAAAATAAAATACAGACACAAAATGTATCCCAGACAACAATTATTGGCATCGCTCACTAATATTTCGTTTCAGAACCTTTGGAAACAATGATGGCCTCTAAATATTTCTTGTAGCCATCTAGAACATTCTTGTACCTGTCTGCTGGTATTATCTGCTACTCTTCCATTGCCATGTGTTGAAGCTCTTTTAAGTTTGCAGGATTCCTTTTTGCAGTGGCAGATTTCAGCTCTCTCGAAAGGTTTGCAATGCGATAAACTTCTCATTGAGTTTCTTTTTAGCACCAAATCCTGGAAGTGTCTTAACAGACTTGGAAAGTTCTTGATAACATTGCAAACTGTTGAAACAGGGATTTCAAGATCTTTGGCGATTTCCTTGTAGAATTTGGAGTACTTATGGAGCTCTCTTGTCTTTGCCATTTTGAAAAAGAAACTGGAAAAAAATCAGCTCCTTTTTATGCAGTAAAACCATTATTCATTGTTAAATTCAGGTCAAGTGAAGTCGTATTTGTTTTTTATTATGTTTGAGGAACTAATTTAAATTCATCAAAAGGGTGCCAATAATTATGTGAACCGTACATTATATGTCTCTATCTTTGATTTAACTATATGAAAGCATTTTTTTTGTTGTTGTTCGGTAAATTTGGACGTTTACTTAAATATTCTGATTATACAAAATTGCTTAATTGGCATTTATATCTGATGATATTCTAAATTCTGTATTTAAATTCAGGGTTGACCATAATTTCAACACGGACTGTCGAATGCAGCACACACAAGGGGGTGATGAAAACAGTCACATCAGTATATTTACCTAGATGTTTTTTTATTTTAAGACAAGGATGTTTATGCTGTACCTTAATACCTTACTGTACAGTGTATTTTAACATTGTGTAATTTTTTAAAATTATTATTATTATTATTATTTATTTTATTTATTTTTTCATTTTCGTGCTGTCTACCACCAGAAATGATGTTGGTTCAGTGTTGAAAAAAGCTAATTTCTTTGGTGTGGTTCGATGACACATCATGCAAACAGTATTTTAGGTATACTAGAAGCCCTATTTTAATTTTGATTATCTGTATGGCATTCCGAAGGAATACTGCATATATGAGCTAGTGCTCTTCAGTATGTGTGTGTTTTTTAGATGTAAAGTCCCAGTTGGTTTCTAAATTGAATTTTTAATACTGTCCATTGTTTTGCTACAGTCCTCTGGGTTGGAAAAAGAAATGGTGTGCAGGATGAGAGAGTAACAAGCGTTTTACTGTATGCGAAAGCTTATGAGTCAACACAAACACCTAGAAACACTACATACTGCACGACAACATGACATACTGCAGTCAAATAGGTACTGTGTTCATGTGTGCATGTTTTCACATGTCTGGGCATCTTGTGTCTACATGCTGGTGCACATAGAATGAGTTTGTGAATGTGCATGGATTTTCATTATTGTTTGTGTCTGTGTCATGCAGTTCACTTTAAACATGCCTTGAGACTCATTTTGAAGCCTCTGATTTATATTTGTGATAACTCCCAAAGAGTAACTTGTCACATAGAATTGATTGTTAACTTCAAACATATGGGTTAGGATTAATGAAAGTCAAAAACAAAGCTTGTTTTTAACCAATCTTGCCAATGTGCCCTTCACATGGCTTCATCACATGAGGGTGTTTAGGAGGCGTCATTTGTTCATTTACCCACCCATCATGATGGACGATTTAATGCAGGTGCAAAACAGTTCATCCATCAACTTAATGTGTAGTCCTGACACTGACCTGACCCTAGGAAGTTGCTTACAAGGTGGTGGTCCTTTAGACGTCATATTAATAATGTCTCTTTGAAGTTGTCCTTGTGACTGAGTTAGCCATGACACATGTTGTTGTATGATCTGGAGGCAGTGGGTTTGTGTCCTTTAACATACTTGTTATTTTGCAAGCATAAAAATGGTTTTAATACAACAGTACAAAAAATAGTTGGAGCAATTTGGAGAACCTGAAAGATCACAGGCTGTATCATTTAACTCCTACACACCCAAAATATACAGTGCCATCAAGCCAGAAGAGAAAATACTAATAGGTCTTCCTCCCTGTGATTTATTTCAAATCCTCCCTACCCCCCCGTAGGTGCTACAGGCAATTTGGAGGAAAGACAAATCAGTTCCCCACAAGCTATACAAATTATTAACCATTCCTCCTGTTTTTTTCCATGGAAGAAAACCAGTAAGTTAGCAATGTGTATCTGCTGTGTTCATGTGCACTGTTTTTAGTCAAACATCTCACATCAGAGACAAGTAGAAGTACCTAAACTCCAACCAATGGCCTCGCCTGATATTGTTCGCGTGGGCTCAAACTTAAAGAGATTATAATCAGAAAGGCTCCAAGGAGAACTTTAAAGACCCTATTAATAGACCTCTAAACACTTTGATTTCTAGCCCCAAGCCAGCTGCTGGCCTAGGTGATGTTACATACTATAAGTATAGTCACATCCACAGATCCACGTATGACTAAAAGGATCGAATATATCTTATTACCGCCTAATTGCATTTAATGTGGATCTCATTCTTAAAAGCTTTGGGGTCCTTAAGAGTTAAAGCAGATTCATGTCCCGTCATGTCATGTCCCATCACAGATACCTACAGTGTAGATTTTGATTTATAGTTCAGCATTGGATTTCACCTGTTGATCTCACCACTGCAACATTAAATTGTGTACCATACATGATTGTGATTTAATTGTTCCTCACAGTAACTGTGTTTATATTGTTTCATTCACTTAGTGAAACAAGCAGTGACATTACCGCTGCCCTGTTTCATTATTATTATTCAATATTTGGGGTGGAGGGTTGCTTAGACTGGTGGGCCGCCACAGTCTAGATAATTAATGGGAAACACTGCATGTCGTATTGGTTTGCCTAGTGCGGCAAATGTTAGCAGTGCTAGCACCAGCAGCCTTCTTTCCTTGCAGGTTAAGTGCACATAACTGTGCTAAATGTGTTTACCTGCCTAGCAAGGGAAGCAACATTTAATCATTTAGTCGACTAATCACGCATAATCCCAGTATTAACTCTCACTGCTAACACCTTTTTTTTTGCTTGCTCAATGTCTGTGTCTCAGTTTTGTAAGACAATACACCTTCTTTAATTGATAACCATTAGACTTGCGTGGATACTCTAGGACCTTTTACAACCATGCCAAAAGTATCTACCATAACCTGTCTCTGTTTGAACAACCACATTCATACTCAAAGTAGGGGATGAGGAAGGAAGGAAGGAAGGATGAGGAGGGATTTGAGAACTTGCAGATTTGGTGGCCATTACATCCCCAAAAGGGGTTTGATGAAGTCTTTTAATGCTGCAGATAAGGATGATACGAGGAAGTATTTTTCTAATTTCAGTTTCGACAACACCCATAATCCAAGATTACTTTTAGCAGTATTGACACACTTAATCTAAATCAAACACTCATGATAAAATGTGGAAAAATGTGAAAAAAAATCCCTTCATTTTGTCACAAAGAAAAGACAAAACAGAAGAGATTAAATCATTTCTGTCCATAGACTCTTATCTTGACTCATCTTAACTTACATCTTACAGCCTTCTAGATACCACACCTGCAAAAGAAACTGCTGAGGACAAAAAAAAAAAAAAAAAAAAAAAAGTTAAAGAAATTGTGACTTATGTGTTATCCATTATCATCAATCTCCTAGCCTGGCTCTTGAGTACAGGCCATCTTTAAAAAAACAGTATACTCCTATGGAAAGTATTGGAAAAAGTTCTCCGTCTATGATGAATTTGCAGCTTATTCAGGTTGTTCCCCTGTTGTCTACCTACTGCATGCTGAGAGAGACTCCAACCATTTTTAATGATGTCCATGTTTAATTAGTCATGTTAACAACCCCTCATCAACCTTCACTTGCTATTTCCCTTAGGGGAATCCATCTTAAGCGCTGTTCCATCAGTCTGATAACTCAAGCAATGCTTTTGAGATCGACCTTTTGAGGGAGCTATTTCACAATTACTGCGTGTAGATGTCAGTAGGACATCTGTTCAAGAACAGATTTAAATCTTCTGTCATTTACTGAGCACAACCCATCATGGTAGAGCAAGCAATTTAGAAACTTTATATTTCCCCTCAGAGCCAGCCCCCTGCTCAGCAAGCAGCCGTTAGCTCAGTGTAGCTTTCTCAGAGGGTAGCCAGAGAGAGCATGTTAAATGACAAACGAAATAGGCCTCCTGAATACAAATAGGCATTTAAAGGAAATAGAGTAGATGAGCAGAAAGGCAATAAGACAAAGACAAAGAGAGAAAGAAAGTGAAGTACCATGCTGAAACTTCATTAGCTTCCCCAGTCCTCACAGTGATAAAGCCCAGATGCTGTGTTGTGATTTCCTGGCCAGGGAGGGGAGCTGCTGGCTCCCAGATAGAAGCAATCCCAGCACAACTTGGTTGTACACCTTTGCCTCAAATGCAATGCATCATTTTGGAAATCAGAGCCATTTTTCAATGCCACCATTGATTTGTTGCTGTGTGCTAACAAACATCTTGCTCAGGGCAGAGTTTTTTTTGTGTGTGTGCGTGTGTGTGTGTATGTTATTAAGATAGTCTTGTTTGGAATAAGAGCACTATACCATTAAAGTGTGTGTCTGTGTGTGCAAAAACATTTTAAATGTAAACCTTTTTAATGTAAGTCCAAATGTAAACCTTAGAGAAGGTTCTTGCTTAGAAGTTTTTTTTTATGAACCTGGAACTAAGAAATGATAGAGGAGTATTTACACACTCACATACACACATGCACACACAGACAATTAAACTAAATGTAAAAAAAGGATTTTTTTTCCTTATGTCTGCTCGATGGGATGGCAATACGTTTTTGATGAGGGGCTTAGCTGTAAGAGGTTTACTTATTAACCCTCAACCTCCTTCTTACTCTTTCTTTCTTGCTTTCTAGCTTTGTTGCTTAGTCAAGGTTCCATCTATGAACCCACTGTATCTATCTACAGAATTAGGTTTTCTGTGCCTGTCATGTTGTCTGTCCACTTTTATATTCACTGTTGTCTTCTTCCCTCTTTCATCAACCTCCACCTCTCATCTCTCTTTTCTCTTATTTTTTCACCTTTCCATTGTCCGCTCTCACTCTTTCATCTCACTCTGCATCAACTTCTCTCTCTCCTCTTAGCCAGGTTTAAATTTAGATGGGAGTTTCTTTGCACCGTGTCTAGGCAACCTATCCCCCGTATGTAAAGAACCAGCAGTGCTCAAGTTCTGCTTTATTTTTTTTCCTTACCCTCTCTCCTGTCATCTCCTCTGCTCCTTTTTTATTCTCTTTCCTTCTTTTTCTTTTTCTTCTTTCTCGTGGTTCAGCTATGTGTGTTTCTGTGTTGTTGAGCAAGCTCTTCTTTTTATGCACTATAGTCATGTGGAGTTGTGTCATGCAGTCATGTGGTGTGTGTGTGCATGTGTGTGTGGGGCTCTGGCCCAGAAAACCCAGAGCAGTATTTACCCCTGGAGTCATGAGCTGTACTGACAGAGAAGGCAGGCAGAGAAAGCATTTCAGCCAGCCTTTAAAAAAGCTTGTCAGCCTACAAGGAGACCATGGAGATCATCATACTACCAGTCCCTAAATTATTCACACGGCAGTGTGGAATTTTCCAGTGGAACCAATTTTCCAGTCATCCAGTAAACCAGTCACTCAGCTAGCTAGTTAGTAATTAGTCAAGGCAACAGCCAAAAAGCAGTTAGAAAGACAGTACACACGAGAGACAGATTGGTGGCAGCTGGTCAGAACTTACACACAACTATCTATTCAGTCAGTCTTCTTGCTAGTCATCAATTAGGAAGTTTGAAAGAAGTACGGATCTGTGTGTGTGTGTGTGTGTGTGTGTGTGTGTGTGTGTGTGTGTGTGTGTGTGTGTGTGTGTGTGTGTGTGTGTGTGTGTGCGTGCGCGCGCTTGTAAGGCTATACATTGTGAGGACCTGTTTGAGTTTTAAACCATTGGAGTGAGGACATTTTGGCCTGTCCTCATTTTCTGACACACCTTTAAATGGCTGTTTTAGTGTTAAGACTTGGTTTTAGGGTTCAGGTTAGAATTACGTTAGGGTTACGTGAGTCTGTCTGTTATAGGCTACTTTTGGGACAAATGTCTCTCTCTCTCTCTCTCTCTCTCTCTCTCTCTCTCTGTGTGTCTTTCTGTCTTTTATTCTTACACACAAACACAGACACACACACACATTGTTTCGGATAACACAGAACACATGTCTGGAGGAGGTACATGTATGATTAGTTACTGTATAAATCTAACAATGTAGCATACACTTGCAGACGTGAATGCAAGTAATTGGCATTTACACATGTATCAGTGTTAAGTAAACAGACATTCACACTGCAGAACATATCACTCACACAAACAATCACACAAGAATAAATCAAACACTTTCTACACTTTCCAGTAACACCCACCACATGCTCACAAATGAACTAGAGCACCCATTGGTCAAGTCCGTTGTGGGTGAGACACCATAACCTGGGAGTAAGCAGCTCTTAAGATGTTCAACTCAGGTAATAAAACAGCCTCAACCCCTATTTTTCATAGAGATGACTTTTTTGCCATGAAAAAAGGCTTCCTCCCTGGTGGCGTACTAGCCCATTACAAACTCAACTAATCAAAAACTTTAGAGTTTGAATGATTACGAATAGGCTATGGCTGGAAGTAGGACCTGCCAATCTGAAGGAGGAGGGATTCGTTCGTAGCCTGAGAGGGTCTGCCTGGGTGGCAAACATTGCTCAAAAAATCTCCCTGAGCCTATTTTTAGGATACTAGCAGAGCATAAAGAGCTTGCTAGCCTGTAGATGCCTGTGCCAAGCAGCGGCTTACTGCTCTGTGACCTTTACCAGCATTGTGTGTGTGTGTGTGTGTGTTTGTGTGTGTGTGTGTGTGTGGTGTAGTGGGTGTTGCTCCCAGGGAATTTCTCAGCCATTACAAATCGCTCTGACAGTTACCCATAAAGCCCTATGTTCAGTTGTGTGTGTGTGTACGTGTGTGTGTGTGTGTGTGCACGGGCCACAACCATGGTAACAGGTGAGCGGGGATGTGGTTTGTGTTCTTTAGCTGACACACACACACACACACACACACACACACACACACACACACACACACACACACACACACACACACACACACACACACACACACACACATCTTACATTAGTTGTGAGGACTCTCATTGACATAATGCATTCCCTAGCCCTTTACCCTAACCTCAACCATCACAACTAACCTGCCTAACCTCAAGTCTTACCCTAACCCTAACCTAAACCTGCTTCTAACCTAAACTCTAAAACAAAGTCTCCCTCCAACAGCCCTTTGAAGATGTGAGGACTGGCCAAAATGTCCCCACAACTTCTAAACCAAAATCTGTCCACACAACCATTGAAAGACATGCACGCACACACAAACATGCATACACACACATACGCCTGTCCATGTCAACACAGGCATCTACAACAAATCTTGTATGAATTCACTCCAACATTACACTTCATACTGTCTGTTATTATATTAGGTAATGTCTGTGCCATTGGAAGCAGAACTGTACAGCCTGGTTGCCAAGGCAGAGCCACTGAGCTGGGGAATAATGCCCTATTACTGACTGCCCCAATAAACAACCCAGTCTGGCGGTGGGCAAGACCCTCTCATTCTCCCTCTAAGTCTGGATCTGTCACTGTCTGCCTGCATTCCTATAGTATTCTTGAACTGACTGATATTGGAGAAAAACATAGGGAATATGAGCCAGTTGATGTTATCTATTGTTGAACCAGTGAGGCTTCCATTTGGATCATATTTCAATGTATTTTCTTTGCATATTGGATTCATTAGTCTAGTGGCTAGTCCAATATCCACACATTTCACTCATTTTCTGTGCTGTTTCAGGGACTAATTGATTAAGGAGACTCTTAAAACGAAGACTTTTTTTAATATAAGATATTACATATAAAATATTTAATAAATACCAACTATCAATAACTATATGATGTAAGGGCAGGTGTGTGTGGATCCATGTGCAAGAGAAGAAGAAGTGCAATGTCCAAAATCAGTTATAAATATAGTATAATATTTAATATTTATAGTACTAAATATTAAATCATACCTCATTTGCATGGTGTGTCCTTATGTATCTATTTGTGCTGTATATAATGTATTTGACTGTCTGTTTCTATGTAAGAGAGTGTGTACATCATTTACAGTAAGGAATGGACACACTACATTAACGTCTGCATAATACTATAGAACAACCCTGTTAGCAATGTTAATTTTTTGTTGACAGCATATTAGAGGTTTTGATTCAGGTCCATGATAATTTAGGATCCCACAGTTTGTAGTGTTGTTGTTCTGGTTTACATAATATTGTAAGGTGTGCCTCAACTCCTGTATGTACAGGGGGTCAAGAGCATAACATAAATACAAAATACAAGCACCTGTAACACTGTTACACTGTCTGTATATACATACACGCCATTATTTTCTACTTTGCTGCCCCCCCATCCTCCTCTGTCTGTATGTCTCTCTCGCTCTGTACTCCTTCCTCTCTGATTATCCTCAACAGAGCATCTCATCTCTTTTGTGCGGAGGGTAATTTTTTTTCCCCTAGCGAAACAGCTTCCAGAACGCACTCATTTCCTCTGTCTCTCTCTTTTAATTCGCTCTCCCTTTCTCTCTGCCACTCTCTTTTTCAGAGTAGTAGTAGTAATAATACCAGCAGCGGCTGAATGGCATCGCAGCTCCATATACAACTAATGGAAACCGACTCTCCTGTTGCCGTCCCCTGTCTCTCTTTTCTACTCCTCCTCTTCTCCTCTGTTGCATGCTGATTTATTCAACGGCTAGGCAGCTGCCTGCCAGAACATTGTTTGTAGAAGGAAAGTCTTAGAAACTCATTGAGATGTTGTAAGAAGAAAAAGGGATGCCGGTGGTGGTTAAATAAGGAACCATGGGCGGGCTGAGGACTGATCTGATCCATGCAGAAGATAGGCAGAGAAGAGACTGAAGGTACGCTGAGGTTCATTTGCGTCCGGGTGGAAGGTGTTGAATAGTTGGATGTTTAGCAGGTTGTCAAACCATTGCGACTCCCTCCATTTGCAAGCCTGAGGGAAGAAGAGGAAGAGTGAAGAAAATGAGCTGTATCCAGGCGTGATCACCCCTCTTTCATGTGACATCGGACAGCATCTCAAGGCACAAGACTTGCCACAGTATGTCTTCTGGGCTGCCTCTGCACTGTGACATCCTTGTCGTCTCAACACCACATTGTGAAGTCTCCATATGGGTTCATGCAGGGGGCGGTCACAGACACCTGGGGGCACACCCTGAGCCTGACCCCGCCGTGGTGAGCTGTTGCTGAGGACCATGGTCCTGCCATCGCTGCTTAAGCTCCTCAACGTTTTCTTGCGCCAGTCAACCCTCACGAAAGCTGCTGCCACCGATCACTGCCACCCTCCTTCCTGCTGCCCAGCTGCTCTAATGCCGCGCCCGCCCGGCCTGCCACTCTCTTGCCATCGCGGGCAGTGGGAGGCAAGAGAGCACCCACGACGTCTGCCCACTGAAGGGAGAGAGGTGAGACAGAGGGGCAACTTAGGTGACTGTGGAGAGGTCTGGTTAAGTCAAAAAGGGGACGACAAGGTGTAGGATTGAGTGTATGTGTTTGTATAAGGGGGAGAAGATGTGTGTGAGGCTAACATGGACAAGGCTGGAAGGTTAAGACTGTAACATGTACAAGGACGTTGCATTAGAAACTTTGACATTGGACTTCTAGAGACTCATAGCTTTGTAAAAAATAAATCAGTATATATTTAAATTATTTGTTGAAAAATACTTAAGTTCTTAAATATTTTTCTTGAGGATACGTAGAATAGCATTATATGTCTTCTTGTTTTTTGAATTTAAAGAATTTCCCCTCAGTGCTAGATACTAGAGAACCAATATTGTTTTTTATTGTGTTGAGTCATTGCACAGTTTGAAGCCATTTCTGAAAAATGTATTGCCGTATTAGTTATTAGAGATTATACATGAGTCTCAAGTTGTAGTTAGAGGCACATATTATAATATCTCTCTCGAGTAAACAAGGCTAGATTCTGTTGCAGTGACCTTTTTACAATTAATTCCCTATAGTGGTGTAAATTCATATGAGCTCAGAGATAAAGAGTGGAGGCAGCCCATCTGTCTAGGTTGTGGCAGAGTTAGCCAAAACACAAGCAATATTTTGCAGTGTTACAAAAAGGCAGTATATTCCTTGAAGAAATACAGTGGAATAAAATGAATATTTGACAGCTATATCTTCTGCTAAGCGTTGATATCAGTCCCTTTATGCAGTTGTTGGTTTGTTCTTTGGCCTGGAGCGTCTCTAGGCTAAATCGAGTCACTTTCTATTATGTCATCTTAACCAGCAGGACATCAAGGGCCAAATAAAAAGTGAAGCAGCTGCCCTACATCTGATGTTTCTAATAAAAAGAGAGTCACGATTCAAAAGTGAACTGAATTAATATCAACTGAAACTTTAATTGATTTTGTGTGTAAGTGCTATTGACAAATACTGATGCTCTTGATAGTGCTGTAAACAGTAATTGCATATGCACATCAGAAGAGTAAAATGATAACAGTTGACTGATTGTATGAGATACTTGTAATGTAAGGCTCATTTTCAACAGTGATCCACAATGGAAACATCCATATTAACCTGCACAACCTGCTCCTTAATGAAATAGACCAGTCAGTCCAGATAAAAGCTTTGATTTCTTACTACATTCATAAATGTATGTTTGTGTCAAATTGAAGCAGAGAGAGGTTGTTTTTTTTACTTTAATCCTTTAAAAAAATTGAGAAATTAGATAAACATAAGTAAATGCAACACACACAGAGTTGGTATAAAGTTAAGAGTTTTGAAACCTTTTGGGAAAGTATCCCTCTATTAAAATAATAATTAAAAGAAACAGTCAGGCGTTAAATACCATTAAGTTTGAGAAACTGAGTAAAAATCTGCTTTTATTAACTGTCCTTTATAATTAATTTGATCACTACCAGACCCAGGGTTGTTGGTCTATCTCTGACCTTGGTCACTTACCTTCTCATTGAGGGTGGAAGAGAAAAGGGGGGTTATAGCTTTTATTTAAAGATTACAGCCAAATTTACCTCATGGGGTTTCGTCAGTCATTAACAGAAGAACACTAGTATAACTAATATAACTAGATCCCTGGTTACACTGAGAGTTTGGTATTACAAAAAGTGAAGCACAGCCTAGCACACATTTGCATCTTGTAGCTAATTTGCATGCATACTCTTTGTTTAATGGTCAAATGTTGATACATGGAGCTGAGGTTGAAGAAAAATTTGATTTAGAGCCAATGACCAAGCTGTGACAACTTGCATTGACGCTAGTATGGACACTAGTTAACTTCAATTCCATTTTTATTTTTTGTGGACTTACCTTCATGCATTCCAGTTTGTTTTACTTCGTGCCTTTGTTCATTTTCCCGCCACTTTTATTCATCACTTGTTCTCAGTTATCTATTATCCAATCAGTCCTCCCAGTACTTATACTCCTAGCTGTTTACTACATTTTTGCCTGATTGTCTTAGTTCTCCTTGCAGACTAGGTTTCCAGCCATTATTGCTACTTGGTGTTTCCTAATGTATGACCTCAGCCATTTTTTGGATTTAGATTTCTTCCTGATTCACTGTAAGTCTCATGCTTCGTGTGCTTTTTCTAACTTTGGGACTGTTTTTGAACTCTCGCATTTTGCCTGCCGCTTGTCTGCATTGTTTGCAACCCCTGTTTTGTATATGACGTCAAGCTACAAAGTAAACTTTACTATTTTTGGACTTTTTATTCAGGGTTTTTGTGTGATCCTTGCATTTGAGTCAATTTTTGAGTTCTGGCCATCACACAAGCTAGCAGCTTATTATTTGGCCTCCTTTGAAATCCATACAATGCTAGAAAATAGTCAACGGCGAAGAAAATACTAATAATAGAAGTAACTGTATCTCACTGACCAGAAACATGGTTTTGATCGAATATATAATACACACACAAAGAAATACAAACAACAATTGAGGTTAGATGTTCCTGTCTCTAGTTTCTCAAATATGACCAATAGCCATGGATCAGTGGTCAAACAGGGAGCACATTTTTACCTACTCGGCAGAGTATGTAGTCGTGATACAGACTGGCAGTCAGATATCCAATTCTTCCTCAGTCTCACTTGTTTTCTTGCTTTCTCTCTCATTCTCTCTTCCTCCTACACAGCTTTCAGACAGGCTCTGTTTGACACCTGAAAGCACCCTTAGTTTTAAATGTATCTGCTACGAGTGTTAAAAGTTATGCAAGAGTTTGGCAAAAGCAGAAATAGGACATTGCCATACATCTACAAAACATGAGATGTGTTTTTGAAGTAACTAAAGAGAAAATCAACCATCCCAATTTTATATTATAATACAGTACATTATCCTCCCTACAGTACATTATCCTCTCCCTTATTAAGTTGGAAATATGTCCATAATATCAGCCTTTGAAACTGCCAAACTATTAATAACGTCTGTGTCAATTTCAATGAAGAGCTTGGGAGATGGCCTCAAGCCTTGTTGGCTTTACCTTACAATAAAAACGCTTGTCAATTTATGAATGTTGTAATAGCTAAGTTGCTAATTTCAAGGGGTCCTCAAACTGACTCACATTAGCCTAAAGAATCCCATTGATTTTCTGGGTAACACACCCGTAAAAATATTGTTGATTTTTGTATTGGATTGTAGGGAGATGACAATAGCAAGATTAAAACCTGTGACTACAGCAGCCATTCTACCCATGCATTCACACCAAGAGCAAGAAGATAGAGTCACCATTACTTAGTTCATTCCTGATAAAGCTGAGCAACCTGGGAAACCTTTCAGAGAGATCTCTCTACTGAATGTTTTTCTTTCACAAAGAATGCTTGCACGCAGTTATTACAAAAATGAATTAGAAGTTTATTCCAACCCTTCAAAGTTTTCTAATCCTGCAACTTTTGTTTAAAAGGCTACAGGAATCAGCCTCCAAATTACGCTTAGGGAATGGCTACATCCATTTTTGAAGTCAAAGCAGAATCCTGATATTATTTGGCTGATTGTGGTCCGTCCATTCAGGTGAATTTAGACAAATGAAAAGTATTAAATAGTATAAGAGGAAAGTACATCATTTCACTGACCATTACAATTGCAGAGACCAGAGGTGCAGTCAGTCTCCCACAGTGACCACAACCTGCCTATGACCAGCATGAACATACCATGTTTGCTTAAGTCATTTCTTGTGAACTATTGTGCTGTAAGCTGTTTAACATTTTTGCAAGGGCAGTAGTTCACTTCTTGCTTCATTTTTAAAAGACTGCTGCACTTTTTTCCAAACAAAATTATTTAGAAGAAGCAGGTGTTTCCCTTCAAGTTGTCGCAGGACTGAGGCGGTAAAAATGCAACTGCCACTGTGCTGTACGTTTGGGTGTGCAACCATTCTTTGGAGTGTATGTTAGTTGCATATGTGGGGGTTTTCCTGTAACTCCTAGTTTGACTAAAGATATGTATTCATTATTTCCTAACATTTTCTTATATTTTTGAATAGTGTCTGTCTGAACGTATGTATGATGTATGTATCACAGGGAGCTTAGCCCTCACCAAAGTGGAGGTGTTGATAATAAAAAGCAAAGCTTCAGAAAAAAAATCACACCGATATCCTGTCTGCGTGTTTTTCCTGGCTCTACTCAGTCTGGCTCGGCTTGGCTGGCAGTAAGAAACCTACTGAGAAGAGAGCTGTATTCTCTGGTGAGAGGAGACAGAAAGGGGATGATTGGTGTGTGGGGTGGGGGGGCACAGAAGGAAGCAGGAATGCTAAGAGAGAGAGGGTGATTGTGGATTCCGGGTGCTGCTGGGCATTTGGGAATTTGATATTTGGGAAACAACAACAAAGATCTAGATTGGTTTTCTAAGCCATTACAGCCAGTCAGCAGCTGCTCCCTGCAGCGGCACCTTCCTGAAATCAGTCACCTCCAAACAGCTCCAAAAACGGGATTGGTAATATGAGTTTCTGTTGTGTCATTTTATACATCTTTGAAAACTGTTTAAGTTGACAATAAATTTACAGGGGTTGGACTTCCTATCTGTTGCCATATATTAAGTGACTGTTGTTACTGTTTTAGGAATGCTGAGGCTGTATCCCTCACAATTGTTTTTTATGATAATCATCAGTCATGGCTGCTCATTTTTACATCAAAAGTAAAAGTGAGAAAGATAAAGTTAATCCTCAGTAAGGTAAGACTGTGGTTGCTTTCATGTCTTATAGCATCTGACGTAAGACGGTTACTGATACAGTACATGGGAAATTGACATAATATGTATGCAACAAATATCAAAACATTCTCCCGCTGCTACAGCCGATGCCGAACAGTGGGAGTGCTTGAACTGTGCACACTGCAGTAGATTTCTCAACATTAAAAATCACTCATCCCACAGTCATCCTCTACCACATTTGAACTCACCACATGATCTCATGAATTTGTGAATCTCATTGTGGCTACAGAAGATCTGAATGGTTTCAAAATCTCTTTTCATATCTCTTGAAAGGGCAGTCTATGTTCCATTAATCTTCAGACCACTCAACAAAATGGAATGGAATAACAGTAAATTTGTGTGGCTAAGTTAACATAAGGAAATCAGGACATACACTCATCAGCCACAACATTAAAATCGTTAACTGGTTTTAATGTTGTGGCTGATCGGTGTATGTAGAGATATGTTAGGTTTTAAAGGAGTGTTGTATTACAGAATTTTGGCTTTCACAATTTTGTAACTAATCTTCGACATTCCCAATGATGTCATTTGAAAAGAGTTTAACTACAAGTCAGTAGCACTGGGTAATGTTTCAAAATTTTCAGTATCTGTGGTAATACAATAGTTTCAGAAATCTAAACGTTTTTTAACACTTTTTTTTATCACAAAGTTTTCCGAACTGCTCAGTGTATGCATAAAAGAGCTTTTTCCAAAAAGTTGGTTTTTGACCAGCTTTAATGTATGCACCTACCAACTTCTGAGATCTTCTTTTTCTTGGATTTGTTTTTTTCAGAAAAGCTTGAAATTATTTTCCAGGCACATTCATGTACATGTACATTCATGCATTCACACTATGTACGCTAGAGAAATGTGTGAATCGATGTGTGTGTGTGTGTGTGTGTGTGTGTGTGTGTGTGTGTGTGTGTGTGTGTGTGTGTGTGTGTGTGTGTGTGTGTGTGTGTGTGTGTGTGTGGATTAGCGCCAAGTTTTTCTGGTATGTCAGTGACTTGGATAATAATCTGTGAATTAGAACAGTGCTTAGTGAAGCAATGGGCTGTGAGACAAAGAGACAAGTTTTGTACCCATCCAATCCCAGAGGAAGCACAAGACATGTGAGCACCATTATGTGTGTGTGTGGTTGTATGTGTGTGTGGTGTGCCTTTATGCTGCTGTATTTATGTGTGTGCTACAAATGATGTCACAGATGTGGATTCACACACAGATATAGTACATACCCATAACACAACGTCTACAAACATACACACACTGATTTACATGTGTGGTGTCATGCATGCAACTGTTCACTAACATGCACAGATGATCTTTTTCAGTGTGAACTCGTGAACTCATGCTTATACACACAGTGATTCAGTGTGATGGTTGCACATATGCAAAGCAGTTGTGGTCCTACAGTGGATTGTAGATGAAAATTGCTAGGTCAACCAGCTCTCATTTATACAGTGAGACCATCCATCCTTGGAAAGCACTGGACTGAATCTTTTAATCTAGCCCTCCCACCATATTCAGTCCTGCCTCTCTTCTTGACCTCTCTGTGGGATCACAGCAACCAAGGTTACTCCAAGGGATCAAAGTCTTTCTGTCTCATAATTCAGCAGTCATAATTCTCACAACATGGCCACATGGTTTTCAGAATAGAACATCATGTACTGCTTCATCTACAGTACTAATACCAACAGCGCTGGAAAAAGAGTAGTAAGGGGAATCACTCAACATTGGACCATCAGTGTTTATTCTTGACTATGGTGAAGAGAGTCTAAGCACAAAGATCCACATACTAGCTTCCAGAGCTTTCAACTGCATCTCACAGTCTTTCTTTCAGTGGACAGAACTGACTCAGGGGTCATTAGTGATTGTGACCTGGTCAAGGGTCTATGTCATTGACCAAGAAACCATGGGTGAGCGTTGAGAAAGCGAGGAGGCCATTCATCTTTAATGCCAAAGGCCTGCCTTCATCTGACCAAGTCTCCCTCTAATCACAAATGTGCTTTAATTATTTTTATTTTACTTGGATGTTTGACATTCATTGTGCAGAATGATGCACACACATCTGCTGAAGGGAGAAAGTTTCTCAGTCCTCAACAAAACGTTTAGTTTAAACGCAAACATGCAAACAGGATTTTGTGACATCGTAATAAGTTTGGAAGTCCATCGTGGTCCAATCTGCAGCTTATACAAGTATGATGTGGAAACTTGAAGCCTCCAGTGCACATACACTGAGAGTGGACTTTTCAGTGAAGTCGGAGGACATCTTACTACTACTAGTTTGACATTAATATTTGCATATTCATATGATCTAGATCTTTGGACGGAGGGTGAAGAAGTAAAAGTAATTTTAAGATTTTTGAACTTTTTTCATACACATATCCGCCACATATATTTATTCCACGCCTAGTTTTTTTATGTCTTGAAACATGTCTGGAGGGGCTCTTTACGGTCGTGCAGTTCTGGAGACATCACCATATGCTGAATATAAAACTGTGAAATTCAGTATCTCTGAAAGCCAGTAAGTAGACCTTTGTTCATAGAATGTTGTTCTGCTCTGTAGATATGACTCTGAATCCTCTGTTGTCCTCTGAAAACAAAACAAAAATCGTGACATTAAGTTAAGGATAGCATGTGGGTCACCACATGTTTTTTCTTGCATTAGATATATATTGTTTGTGGATATCATTTGCTGTACCAGTGAAAGTTATCTCTTTGACGAGCGATTTTAGAAAAGACAAGGTCATCTGATGGGGCAGAGTTTGGAGTTTTGTCTGTGATTATTATTAAATAGTCTAAATAACAATAAGATTAGGCTATACAGTATGTAAAATTCATATTCCTGATATGACTTTGGATACTGGCCCTAACAATGACACACGCATGGCACAACATTGCATACGTTGCCGTCTTTCTGTAAAATTATTTCACTTCTACCACTCATTTTCCAAGCAAGATGATGACATAGTCATATAATATTGACAGTTATATAATATGCATGGAAATAATATAATAGATACATTTAATGTTTGCAGAGCTCAATGCACATGCATAGAACATATCATACATCTTCCACTGAGTTTGTGTATGTCACGATGTGGTTTTGCACACCAGCATCTTTTATTCAAGTGGCCTGATTCCTTAGTTTGAATCTAATGCATGATGGCATCCTCCGATCAGGCAGCTCCCTTTACAGCCTCATGAACAGAAGCCATAGCTCTGTAGTAGGTCCCATCAATTACACAACATGTAATCTACAATCAGTGTAGGAGACTTAGCCCTATGTGAGCAGAATGTGACTTGTAGGATGTGTTTACATTTTCATTTGTTACTGCAAAGCTGGATAATACAGCAACAATGTCTCGGAGAAAGTGATGAGGGGGAGCTCTCATGGATGTTTGCTTTCGTCAACAAAGATTAAATACCCTGATGGGTTCTTGTTGAACTGCAGTTTCTGTACTTAAGACCAAAGTGGCTTAGCTTAAATATTAGTAGATGAAAGCAGTTCTCTTTGAAGAATCAGAAGTCTCCTTGCTCCGTAGATTAACACTTAAATGGCTGTGCATTTGTGTGTGTGCAGACCATATTTCAGCAGCCCCACAGCAGTTGCTTGTGTAGTGTATGATCACTGCATTTATATTTTAAGTCTCCTCTGTGTTGTAGGGTGGGAGAGAAATGGATACAGGGAAAAACAAAGAAAGGGTAAAAGCAGAGACAAGATGGAGCCAAATGAGATCATAGAGAAGATATAGGGACAAAGACAGAGAGAGATGGATAGAAAAAGATACCTAGGGAGAGGGAGCAACCTCCCTAAGCGCTGATGGTGCTGATGAGTATTGGAGGAGAGGGCTGTGGTGAGGAGGAGGAGGAGAAGGAGGAGAGAGATGGAAGGAGATACACCAGTGCAGAGGAAATATGCTCCTTTTTTATGTCTTAATGGGAACTGTCAGAGCTGTAGAGAAAAAGGTCAGCCAGGAAGCCAAATGTGTTGGCAGGCAGATATCAAACTGAAAAACACACAGTGAGATAAGGGCATACCCATACATATGGATAATCGAAAGCACAAATACACACAGAACACATTATGCTTGTACACATGTTCATACAGTATACTGTATACACTAGTATATACACAAACAGCTTGTTCTGTAGGAGGTGATGGTCAAGAAAAGTGTCATTGTAGAAACAAGGTTTATCCCTTGATCAACACCACTCTGTATCAATGAAGTACTTAAACTATGACGCTACACTAACTGTTGAAGGGATCCAATTGAGAGTTCGCTAAAACCCTCCTCCTAATAGCAATCATTCAGTCACCGCCTAGCATCCACAACTAGGCACAGCAGGTCTATCAAACTGAACAAAGAAGGTTGCATGGGTCTGTAAAACATTTAAAGAGCCAGAACTGTGGTAGATTTTTAAGCCTTTACGAAACCAAAATATAAACACAAAAGTGTAAGGAATGCATTACACTCTGTTGATCTGTTTTTAAGCAAGTTGCCAACTTTAGCAAGCCTAGCTAAAGAATTTACTGCCTACTACAGAAACCTAACAGAGTTATTTCCAAAGGCCAGGGGCATGTCACTAGCTAAATACATAATTTTAAGGGGTTGCAGGTTACATTAGATATATACCCATTTTGGACTGGAACATCCACCGTGTAAGTATATCAGAGTTTAGAGTAATAATAACGACTCTGTCCTACCCTCTTTATTTCATTCACATGTTATTGCTCATCCTCAAATTCTTATCTATATCCTATTTCTATTTCCTCAAAACCATTAATATATATACGTATTTATATGTTAATTTTATAATATTTTTAAAAAGCCTTAAGATTATGAGAATCTGACACTTTATACTTTTTACTTTTGTCTTAAGGCTATTTTATTTGAAAGCACCGACAGCCTTTTAGTGAGAGTTGGTTTCAGTCATTTTAAAATTTGCAATTCAACAGCACTGAGTTCTAGGTTAGAAAACATTATTGTAACCACATTTTTGTAGATGTAAATGCATTCGTTCCTCTGTACTAGAATAATCAAGTGTTCTCTCCCCTTTGCATTACCCGGACAGCAGTGGCTGCTCTCTTTGAAAAGCTGACTCTATCCGCCGACTGTGAACTTATTGGCCGACACTATCTAATAATATCACACTGGTCTTTTGGTGAAAGCTGCTGGCCAATGTCAAAACCTTATGTCCTCTTGTGTGCACGAGTGTGCCAGCACTGCAGTGTGTGTATTTGTAATGTAAGATGAAAAAAAGTCCTCAAGCCCTTCATTTGAAATACAAGTGTTAAAATAAGGCTGAGAAAAGGTTAGGATCTGATCTAGCAGGCTCAAGTTCATGGTGACAGGAAGGGAATGAAAGAAAGTCAGTGTTTTAATATGTAATGTGGGTGCTTGTGTAGATTTATGTTAGCTGCCTGTCTGTGTGTGTGTTTTGCCCCTTATATTACAATGCATCTTATACCCAGATGACGTATGGCTGGCTTTAAAATGTGTTTGTGGTAAATTCACTGGAAGCCAAGCTTGCTTTCCATGTATCATGCCAGGATACAGACGTAAATCATTTGCTGTTGGAATATTTCCATCCATTTGAAGCTTATAGTGAAAACCTGTCCTCCACCCTCCAACACTCCTTTCTGACAGGCATGTAACTATCTGCCACCTGTTTGATTTAAATGAGTTTTCTTCCGGTTGGACTTCTTTATAGAAACTTTCATTAGTGCCTATACTAATATACTATAAGAGGTTTTATGTGTTTTTCATGAGGTCCAAATGAAATTTTAACTGATTTCTTGTGAAAGGGGGGGTGTGTGTTGTGTTCGCGTGCAGTCGTTCAATCAGTCCGGAGTTAGGAGCAATGTGCACACATACACCTTTACCAAACAGACATTATTTGACATTGCATTATTAAATGGGTATCAAACAGATGAGCTATTTCTTCCAAAATAATAACTGCATGCTCTTCAGTGCTGGTGGTTCACAGGCCGCTCTGTTTACAGTAGAAATTGAAGCCTCTGAAATTTTTATGGGCTTCTTTTGCTGTTGTTTGAACATTGCCAGGACAGGCTCTTTCTAATACTAAATATGGGCATGAATGAGCAGTACTGTTTGACTGTGTATAAAATATTGACCAGTTGCTCATCGTGAAATATTAACAGTGTTTGATGAGGCTTCATCACAACAGGGGAAGATCGAAGAAATGTACTGGAAAGAACCACAAGTAAAAAGCCAGTGAAGAAAAACTTATTTTGCTCATTTTCTTTATTTGGTATCTGAAGAGAACAAGAGAAAACATGGATAAAGCATGAATAATGAACAAACCCATGCAAACCAGTTTTAACTGCATAAACACTATGAACTTTTGAAACACTCATTTAGGTCGTTTTGGAAGGCACTAACAAAGTAACTATTTTGTTGTTCAGGTATGAGAACTTGTTGAAATAAAGAGTAAGAATATAAAGTCAGTTCGTGAGAGAGAGGAGAAGCATGATCCCAGTATTTCAGTATTTTGTGTTGTGGCAATGCTTAGCTCAGCGAATTGGCAGAGCATCACTGAACTGCCATAGACATCCAAATGTTCCCATTTGTAAGCATTCACTGATGTTTGCTATTTCAGAATTGACATTTGTTTGTGAGTGTGCGTGTGTGAAGTGCCATGCTGACCATTTTCCGTAGGGTTATACGCCTATGTCATTGTTATTCTTCTTTCACTTTCATCACCTCACTTTTTATCTCTTTCTTTGTCCTTTTGTATATTCATGCCCCTCAGCTCTTTCTCCATCCTTCTTCTGCTTCACCCACTAGCTCTCTCTTTCACACACTTTCTCTCTTTTTTCTCAAGCTTTGTATGTGCTCTAGCAGTGTTTTCTCTCCTTCTCTCATTTCTTTCCTCTCTCTTCATCTCCTATTTCCTCCATCTCTTTGTTTCATTCTCTAAAACAAATCTATACTATGTCAAAGTGGTTGTGTAACTTCACGCTTTGCCCTGAGGCAGTGAACCACATTCACAGAGACACAGACACTCCCACTGTACTGTGAGGTTGTCTCATTTGCTCACTGTGTGGCTCAGTGGCCCTGATTAGTCTGTCTATTATAGCAATTCACACACTGATATATATATGTATGTACAAAAATTAACATGTACACTTGCAGAGCTTATACTTATAGTTGATGCATGCACACAGCAGTAATTTAACTTTGATAATAAACATTTGCCCCACCCCTACACATATACTTACACACACATACACAAAATTATCTCTCTTTCATAAACATCAATATATAATGAATTATTACAAACATATATTTTTCCCTCTCACACACACACACACTTTCTGACACCTTTCCAATACACAAATTTATGAACTTCATTTGACAAAACTATTGAATGAATGCAGTTCAACACTTTTGCAGTGTTACCTGCACCTGTGCAACACTATTGTTTCAGAACATCAGTGCATTCTTTCAGAGATTCCTGGTGGTTAATGGTAGAAAAAAGAAAAAAGTCATGTTAAACTTGGTGCATGTGGTTTGGCACACACCACCACCCGTTAGTACACACAGATCAGCAAATCATGCACATTTTCAATTCATATTTATAAATTATCATCATCACGTGCTTACATTCAGGTGTCATTGCTGACTGTTTATGCAGCCCATTCACAGTGTAATCCAACACAACAATACCAACTACAGCTTCCAAAATAACTTTACACACACACACACACACACACAAAAAAATTATAAAATGACCTTCATAAATACAGGATATGTTGCTTGGTTGTCGTGTTATTCAGTATTTACTGATAATGTAGCCATGTTTTGTCCACCAGCCTGGGTCTCTTTGGTTTGCTAGATGTACATCTTTGCTCACAAGCCAGTGATTTACCTTGGCTCCCCCCAGTTTCATATATTGGAGCATAGTGATTGGTGAAGCAAACCACTTGAAAATTGACAGAATGTGATGTTGGTTCTCATTGGAACCAGCAGTACTTGCAACTCTTTGACAACACAGGGAGTAATTCTAATCCATTGCTGCATGCAGCCTTTAAAGCGTGAATTAGTTTTAGTGCACACTCAGTAGTTGTCATGAGCATACAAAAGCACATGCCAACATTATCACACATGTTCAAGAGTCTGTCTAATGAGCAGTCACTTTGATTTTTTTTAACAAACAAACATAAGTGAAGTTCATAGGAAGTTAGTAGTTTGAGTAGTTTCTCCATTAATTCAGCAACACTTTCGACACAAGGGATGTTTTGTGCGTGTGTGTGTGTTTGTGTGTGTGTGTGTGTGTGTGTGTGTGTGTGTGTGTGTGTGTGTGTGTGTGTGTGTGTGTGTGTGTGTGTGTGTGTGTGTTTTGTGTTTCGTGTGTGTGTGTGTGTGTGTGTGTGTTGTATTTCTTGTTGCAATTGAGTAGGAAAAGGCAGTTGTCAAACACTGATCTCCTATTGAAAACATCCAAAGCCCAGTTTGCCATGCAGAGTTTGAATGAAATGTTTGTGTTAGTGTTACTTTGTATCCATGTTCTCGAGAGAGTAATATTGTGTCTGCATATGTGTGCAGTGTGAGGTTTCACAAAGGATGTGGGTTCATTTCCAGACATGAGGACATAAAATGGACCTTGCGCTTAGGATTTCAAAAATATCAAATATCAAAATAAGTTACACTTTTTAACCAACTCTCCTGTGGTTGATACAACACCACAGGAAGTTAGAAGGTATTTTTGTATGACACACACTCCAATGATGCTTTGAGTTGTTGGAATACAGTTGATTGAAAATTTCCTCGGTCCAGCTCCTTCACTTTAAATTGGAACAAAGAGCCAATTTAAAAGATGGTAATTAATGTGTGGCTAAAAATATCACCATAATTGAGCTCAGAGGATTTTTTTTTTCTTCTGTCATTTCTGTATCCATTTGTCTGCATGGTTGGACTGTAATTGTTTGTTGTTTTTTTCCCCCGAGTTTACACCCAAATGAATCTCACACAGTATGAGAAATAGAAGCCTCCCAAAACCATCACACCAAACAGATGGATGGTGCACATTGCCTGACTGCCTTCAGCTGCCGTTAACCTCATACTATACAGTATTTTTTCTCCGCTCCCCTCTTAGACTCCCACAAAGTTTTGTACAGGCAGAGGGCCAAGTTTAATAAAAGCTACACTGTCACTACAGAGAGGTGTGAACTCAAAGGTGCAAGACATTTTTAGATTCTGTCTGGTACCTTTCTTGATCAGACACAACCAAAGGAAGTTCTTAAAAGCTAGCAGCAACTTGCACCAGTAAGCAGTGCTGTACTAGGATGTGCGATTTGCCCGAAAATTCTCAGGATGCCTGTTGACTGCAATGATGTACAGTATCTTTTCTCACACATTCACTTTTGTTGCAAACCCTTTCTCAAAAGATAGGAAACCTTTTATACACAAAAGATGCAGAAATCGGGTTGTTCAGGTGCACTTTGGCTTTCCAGCTTCACTTGCTATTTGATGTTGCAACTTTATTTGCAAAACTTTTCCTCTGCAGCTGTGTGCACTGCACCGATAGAAGATTTGATTGAAGATTCATGATTGAAGGGGCTTTGGCTGTGTCTGTGTCTGTGTCTGTGTGTGTGTGTGTGTGTGTGTGTGTGTCTGTGTGTGTGTGTGTTATTTAAACTTTGTTACCTATAAAAAGGTGAGTCATCACCTTCAGAGTCCTCAACTTCAGACTCAGTCAATACTGTAACATTGTACTTCTCTGTGCTGCTTTATAATAGTGTTACCTTTTCTTCTTTAACCTAATCTTTGACTAGTTTTATTGGGAGAACTTTAGTTTTTAGGAAGAGATCTTATCAGTGTAATGGAAATATGGTATGCTTTCGGGAGATCTTCAGATGTCTTAGATGATGTCAGATGTCTGTAATTTATTGAAGCTTCATGCATCAAGGAGAAAAGTGATGAGCAATACAAATTTTTACACGTTAACCAGTGTATACCACCCCAAATCTGAAGGCTGCTCCAGACAGGGTGTATTTAAACCCAAATAGACTCACATGGGAATAGACTATTGGTCCAAATCGGGTTATTCTTCATCGAATCACATCACCTACATATATGTGAAGATTCTATCGGGTACCTAATCCTAAAATTACTGGCATTTTACATAAATTACATTGTATACTTTTGTCCTACTAAAAAAGAACTTGTGTAACCAAATGGCCATGAAAGCCTGAGGCACCAGCTGCTTATCTTGGCACTCTACTCCTCCACCGGTCACCCTGTCCATCTTATCTTCCTAGTGCCATTGGTTGCTATGGCCACTGCTGAGGGGGAATGAGCAAATGCGTCTAAACAGCTATGTTAGGGGTAAACATTTAACTATTGTTTAAAGTAAGATACATGTCAGTGTGATGTGTATCGAGAAGCATGGCCTAATACTACATAGAGACCTAAAGACCTAACAATAAAGGAAAAACACCTAAAGAAGTAAAAATTCCCTCACAATCAAGATATCAAATGGTGTAAAGTATGAAACACTTGACAATTGTTGAATTTTATTTCCTTTCTCCTTGTTACACACAGTGTATTCACTACTGGTTAAAAGTTTTAGAACACCTCAATTTTCCAGGCAGTTATTTAAATTTACATAATTCAATATCTCAGTGTTTCTGAAAATTACCGCATAGAACAAATATACAATTGGAGATTTTTAAAACAAGGAATGATCGAATCTTCTTGTCGAACTACATTTAATCTAACTTTTTGACTCATCCAACAGCCGAACACCCTCGTGGCATTCTGTCTATAATGGAAATCAAATATTGTTGAGAAAGTTCGTCCCAACACTGTTGCAGAAGTGCCCATAAATGTGTTGCAGTTGGGGGTTGCTTTGCATTCTCTTTCATTCCAGTTCATCCCAAACCACCTCCATGGGGGTTTACATCTGGAGACTGTGCTGGTCTTCCATCATTTGAAGCATACCGTATAGTTCTTTCCCTCTAATGTTTTGTGTCATTATCTTTGCTGTAGGATGAACCCTCACCAACCAGTCTGTCTTCCTTTTTTACTTACCTTTTTCTCACCATTCTGATAGCATTGTGCAGTTCTACTTCCTGCAGTACAGTATTGTCCTAATAAGGCATCAGAGTTTGTTCCAACACTGCTTTTGTACAGACAGAGGGTTTGTAAGTAATCAAAAAATTTTGGGCAACTGTAGGAATTGTTTGCATTCACTTACAAGGCTTCATTTACTTTCATTGTTACAGGAAAGCTGTAAGTTCACCAATTTATCAATCCCTGAAAAAGGCCTGTTTTCTCTGAAATTTACAGGATTTTACATGTTTTTGGTGACCTCAATTTTTTCTTTACCTTGGGCAGTTTACCACTTACCTTTTCTTGGTGGAGGATTTAAGGTTATTCACTGAACTTGAACTGATTAAATTTCAATAAAAACTGGGGAAATGGGGGTGTTCTAAAACATATGACCCATAGTGTATTTCATTTTGTCTTTATCTCTTTATCTTTCTTTTGATTTCCTTCTGCATAACATTTACTCAACAGACATTTCACTTTTTATTAATCTATGAAGATCTTTGGTCCCCATTTGGTGTGGTGTAATATTAACTAGTTCTCCCTTTGAAACAAGATGTATCCTCTTGTCTTTCTCATTACTCTTGCTTGTTCATTAAGGCAAAAACAATAATGAGAGTAGACTTCTTAAATTGTTATAACACCCCCCTTTTATCCTGTCATCTTGTTGAAAGAGACATTGCAGAAAGAAAAAAAAAAAATGACAGGTTTGATGGCTTAGCTAGTCTATCTGATATTTTAGGTTTAAATCTGATTAGTCAAAAGTCTTCTCCTTTGGTCCTCTTGTCTGCTGTCCTGTCACTCTAAACCATACAGTGTCATATAAATTAGAACTGACACGGCAGCAGTCCAATGGACAGCCTGAGCTTTGCCTTGTATTTCAATTTGACTTTTGAATAAAAAACAATCTAGGTCTGTTTGCATGTTGGCTGTACTAAGACTTAAAATGGCCAATATTTAGAAATAATTTTTTTCAGCAGTTTTGAGCCAAGCAATTAATTGCAAAAATTCAGCACACTCAACCTGACCCAAACCAAGTGTGTCAGATGCAGTCCAGGCAAATCCCAGTTTCAAGGATAAATGTCAAACTCCAGCAAAGATGATGTGTAGAATATGCTGATGACGCTGCTTTCTGCTGGACTGGGGATTACACACTGGACACTGACGACAGGAGGAAGCAGCATATCGCGGGTGAAGTGAAAAATACATATCATCTTGATAGCACAGGCAGTCAGCTCTGTAAAGTGCCCCTCTGTTGCCCCAAGTCCTCTCCCTCCAGTTGCTGTCCTTAGATACAAATCTACCCTATCTGCACTTGAATGTTTCTTTACATCTGCACTTTTAACAGCCCTCGTGGCAATGTTTTTTAGTTTCACACAGATGGCTAAAAATAAACTGCAAGATACACAGCTGAGAGGGGCACTTGAATGAACTGTAGGGCTCTGTGATTTTGTGTGCATATGTGCATTTGCAAGTAGTGTTTGCATATGCTCACACTTGTAAACGTGTGTTTATGTGTGCATGTCTGGATAAGATGTGTTTGCAATACACATACAGATTTTATGTGTGACCACTGCAGGCAATTCTTTGATCAGAAAACAACAATGCAAAAGAAGGTTTTGACACCACAAGGACAGCTCTTTGGCAATCTCAGCAATATTTTAATAGCAACAGTTGCTGAAGAAAGCAACTGATGTGTTTTTACAAGCTTACTGTGGTATTGGAGGAGCAAGTCTGGGTCAGTCAGGGTGAGAAACTAATATGAAGTGAAAGTTAAATTATTTGGAAAACTTCCCATCATTAAGTCTCTTTGGATTCTTAAATGAAGGGAGACAGCAGCCCTGTATTCTGGGTGTCATGTGCTATGCTAGTTAATTGATAACATACACAAACCAAGCTAGCAGTGAGCCTCTTTCACACTGGACAAAAAACCCAATAACACCCACTAACATCTTGCTTTTGTCTTCAGTGGGAAAGGGTACAATCAGCAGTCATTCCCGGGTCAATCGACTCTGTAGTGGTCACGGAAATTTATTGTATCCAGCTCTGATCGGCAGTGATTAAAACATGACATTCGGGTAGACATGCTAATTTTTTTTTCCCTTTTCCAGCGCGATGTTGTGATGCGTGTCGAAATTCCAGACATTGGCACATAAATAGCCAGGAACTTTATTTACAGTCTATGTATGGTAAAATGGTATATGGACTGCACTTATATAGTGTTTTTCTAGTCGTATCGACCAACCAAAGTGCTTTACACTACATGCCACATTCGCCCATTCACACACACTCACACATACTGATGGCACAGCCATCAAGGGCAATTTGGGGTTCAGTTCCTGGAGGAGCCAGGGATCGAACGACCCAATCTACCTCCTGAGCCACAGCCGCCATCTAAGCCACAAATTAGCTCCGTCCCTAATCGCTTAAACGTTGTTCTGGAAGCACTGAGTTTGAAGAGTCACTGACCTCCATGCTGCTTACTACTGTTTACTAACCTTGTTTTCCAGCGTATTTGTGACATCAAACTTGACACACCAGAAAAAAAACAAACAAAAAAAACAGAAAGGCAAACTCGTCTACTGGCAATGTGAGGGGAGTCAGTTGTCTATTGTAGTAGGTTTACCCACGTTTAAAAGAAAAAACCTGTATATACGCGCAGTGTAAAAAGGGTATTACTGTGTTTTCCATTGAGCTAAAGTAGCTTAGTATCTCTATGAACAAAATACCAGTTCAAGTGTAATTTAATGCAAGCAGGGACTTTCATACAAGCCTTTGAAGGAGCCAGGATTCTAAGCGCTGGCTTAGATATGAAACAGCTGGCTCAATTACAGTGACAATAACCACCGAAATATTTCTTCCTCATTTTTTATAAATCAGGCAAATGTTATCTTGCAAAATTTTGCTTTCTATAGAGCAACTCCTGTCGAAATTCAGCGAGAATGAGGAATATCAGATCCTCTTACACTGTTCCATAAGATGGAGAGATGGTTTAATCATGAGCACATAAATAAAGTTTGCCATTGGGCTAGTGTAGGTGAAGAAGAGATGGATATTAGAAAAGAGATAGGGTGATAATGAAAGTGGGAGGGAAAGAGGGGAGGATAAAAGTGTAAAAAAAAGAAAGTCTGACTGAGAATCAAAGAGAGGAAGATAGAAAGTGAATGAGAAGAAATGGAGTTTAGGGAAATGAAAAACTTGCCATTCAAGCAGGACAAGAAAGGAAGGTGAGATAGAGGCAAGATGGATGTAATAGGTAGCAGGATGAATGAGATGTGGCTGGGCTGTAGGCTATATGGAAGAAGAGATGGAGATGGAAAGGTGGAGCGAATATTCCTGGACAGAGGACAGAACCATGCAGGAAAAAAAAGATGAAATTAAAAAAAGAGAAAGATTTAGCAGTTCAAAGGTAGGGCAGGAGGAAACTAGAACAAGAAGAATTGGAGTAAAGAGTAGTGAGCTAACTGGAGTGAATTTAAACATATTCAGAAGTAAGAGGAGGTGAAGGAAGAATCCTTGGCACATGTGTGCCTTCACGGAATACAGGACTTAAGATCATATTTGAATCACAGATTCACAGACACAACAGTTTCTTTTATTGTGTTACCTTGATTTCTTTATTGCATGTCATTTGTTTAGTTTTACTTATGAGTGGTATGACTTGCCTATTTTATGACTACGATTCTTGTTTTTACTTGATTGTTATACTCTGCACACTGCACAAAACCTTTCCCCTCTCCGGAGTTTGTGTTGGAAGTCACTCAGTCTGCTGCACTTGTCGCTGCCTCCCTGGCCAAACATAGGTGAACTCTACTTACTTACAAATGTTTCTACTGCTATAATAAAGTATGTGCTCCAACCTAACAGCAATTGTGTGAAAAATCATACCATGCTTATGCTGAATAATTGCAGAGTGGAATTAGTTTTCTAGATCATTGACATCTTGTACAAATAGAAAATAAATATGAATGGACGTTTGCACAAATAATGTTTTACTTCTTAGCACATTTTTAGTAATTATGGTTTTACGGAGTGAAGCAAAGTTGGCAAGCAGGAAACGGGGTTGGATTTACAGCCAAATATGAGAAATTACCACTTTATTTTAAAATGTATTCGGTCTACTCCACTGCCTTTCTGTCCCTCAAAACTGGGGGATCATACATTAATAGGGCTGTAATACATAAACAGTTCATCGTATGTGGACGTAAACACCTTCAAATTTAAATTTGAAGTCAGCAATTTAACCTCACAGTCACTATTTCATTTTAAATCCAGTATGTTGGAGTGCAGCAATAGCAAAAATGTGTAACTCTTCTAACACTTTCTGACCACACTGTAAATTGCATATTATCTTTGTGAACCTACAGTATAATGTTTTTATTGTAGAGACTGTGTCAGAGAGATTATGATTAACCTCTAGGCCATAGTAAGTAATGGATTGCATTATATTGTAAAGACTACCTCATATTTTTTTTTTTATACAAGTAATATTTCTGACATGGCAGCAGCAATATTTACAAGCCACCTTAGCTATAACGCATTTCTCCATTCCAACACTGTTGGTTAGTGCATACATCCAGACAGAATGCTGTTGTGTAGGTACAGTACACAGTGCTGAAAGTCGACCAATAGTCACTTTTGGATTTGTCTCTGTTTTTCTGCAGTTGTCTGTGTGATTCTATTAGGCAGAGACACAAGGCAGGCTGTGCTAATACACCCCAATACTGATTTAATTCCTGCTCTCATCCAGGGTGAGTGCAGTACAGACAGTGGAATACATTATTGCAAGAAAAGCTACTTAGAACTTCACAATAACACCCAAGATTTAATGTGTATATGTGTTTGGAATATGCTTAAATGTGGTTGCTTGTCACTTATGAAGAAACACACACACACACACACACACACACACACACACACACACACACACACACACACACTTCCTTTGCCTCATTAATTGCCTCCTTGTCTCCTTTTATTCGATGTCTACTTGTCTCTCTGTCTCCCTCTCTCTACCCAGGTACTCTCTCTGGGTGCAGATGTGTTGCCAGAGTACAAGCTCCAAGCACCTCGCATCCACAAGTGGACAGTGTTGCACTACAGCCCTTTCAAGGCAGTGTGGGACTGGCTTATCCTGCTGCTGGTCATCTACACTGCCATCCTGACACCCTACTCGGCCGCATTCCTCCTCAATGACCAGGTGGGGTTTTATTTAGGGATAGGATCATTAATCAGCCTGCAGTCAAGTAAATTTTATGTATATTGTCAAATCACAAATCACAATCATGTGGCTCCTTTTTTTTTCTCTCTGCTTAAAAACCAAATCAAACGGCTAAACTACATACTGAAGCTCCTGGATCTCTCAATTACGGTTCTTTTTTCTTTTTTTTTATTCACCCTGATACAAGTAATATTTCTGACATGGCAGCAGCAATATTTACAAGCCACCTTAGCTATAACGCATTTCTCCATTCCAACACTGTTGGTTAGTGCATACATCCAGACAGAATGCTGTTGTGTAGGTACAGTACACAGTGCTGAAAGTCGACCAATAGTCACTTTTGGATTTGTCTCTGTTTTTCTGCAGTTGTCTGTGTGATTCTATTAGGCAGAGACACAAGGCAGGCTGTGCTAATACACCCCAATACTGATTTAATTCCTGCTCTCATCCAGGGTGAGTGCAGTACAGACAGTGGAATACATTATTGCAAGAAAAGCTACTTAGAACTTCACAATAACACCCAAGATTTAATGTGTATATGTGTTTGGAATATGCTTAAATGTGGTTGCTTGTCACTTATGAAGAAACACACACACACACACACACACACACACACACACACACACACACACACACACACACACACACACACACACACTTCCTTTGCCTCATTAATTGCCTCCTTGTCTCCTTTTATTCGATGTCTACTTGTCTCTCTGTCTCCCTCTCTCTACCCAGGTACTCTCTCTGGGTGCAGATGTGTTGCCAGAGTACAAGCTCCAAGCACCTCGCATCCACAAGTGGACAGTGTTGCACTACAGCCCTTTCAAGGCAGTGTGGGACTGGCTTATCCTGCTGCTGGTCATCTACACTGCCATCCTGACACCCTACTCGGCCGCATTCCTCCTCAATGACCAGGTGGGGTTTTATTTAGGGATAGGATCATTAATCAGCCTGCTGTCAAGTAAATTTTATGTATATTGTCAAATCACAAATCACAATCATGTGGCTCCTTTTTTTTTCTCTCTGCTTAAAAACCAAATCAAACGGCTAAACTACATACTGAAGCTCCTGGATCTCTCAATTACGGTTCTTTTTTCTTTTTTTTTTTATAATTTACTAAAAAAAATTTTTAATATTTGTCCACTAAAATTATGATAATGTTTACAATTTAACATAAGTAATTTTCTATGCACATGCAAATTTGTCAGATATGCAACAAAATCTGTTTCATCATCACAAAGTTTTCCAGTAAAAAGTGTCGAAATGTCAAACTCTATTTTTCCAGAAAAACTTTAAGTGAACCTAGAGAACTTTTCCTATAGTAAGTTATTTTCACAATAAAGACCTACTACTGTCTTCATATTAAATCGCTTGTGAAGCACACAGAGTATAGCATCAATACTTTAAGCATCAACATTTTCTTCCCCCAGAAAATGAACAGAGCAGAACAGAGAACAATGAGGCTCCCAATGGAAGAATATGCTTTGATTGACCAAACATCTGCTGGAAAATATTGATAAACAGTGCAATAATATACACAGAGGATTTCGATGTTACTGAAAATGAAACCGAAAAAAAAATGGAGATAGTGTTTCTCAGGACAATGTGTCCGCTGAATGCATCTGTCAAATTTTGTCTACATATGTATGCAAATAATCTTTAAACCCTTAATGCAAATCTACTTGAAAGACGTTGTCACACAGAACTGTTCTATTTCTAGAGGACCGGATTATAATTCTCCTCACCTGTCTTCCCTTACTTTCTCTCTCCTTTCTGTATTCCTCCTTTCTCTTCTCTTCTCTTGTCTCTCTCCTCTCATCTCTTCACAGGAGGACGTAGCCATGCAGAGTTGTGGTTACTCCTGCTCTCCTCTCAACGTGGTGGACCTCATAGTGGATATCATGTTCATTATCGACATCCTCATCAACTTCAGGTCTGACCTTAAGAGACATGAAACGGTGGTAGCAGTAGAAGCAACAGTAGCACTGTTATTTGATGCTTTAGAAGCAGCTGCAGCAGAAACTCTGGTAATAGCAGCACGAGAAACATGAATAGTTATTGAAATAAAAAGGGACAAAGTGGTAGTCATAGTAGTAGCAGTAGTGTCAAAAGTGTTAACAATTCAGAAACGACGACAGCTCCTGTAATGTTATCGGCACTCTTCCTCTCAGGACAACATATGTGAACTCTAATGATGAAGTGGTGAGTCACCCAGTGCGTATTGCTGTCCACTACTTCAAAGGCTGGTTCCTCATCGACATGGTGGCTGCTATTCCCTTCGACCTGCTCATCTATCGCAACGGAGAGGAGGTATGTCAAGATGGAGGGAGAGAAGGTCGGCTGTTTGTATACTGCAGAGAAGTTATGGTGGAGAGCAAAAGGAAGGGGACAAGACAAGTGGCAGTAAGATGGAGGGATAAAGAGCACAAGTTAGAAATTGACATCATGTCTGCCATCTCTGCCAGTGTCATTATCTATTGGAATAAGAGGGGGGTTAACAAACCGAGAGGTACAAAGAAGGAAGAGAAGTAGGTAGGTAAGTAGGTAAGTAGACAGGGAGGTGGGGGGATGGGAATTAAGAGGAAGAAAGAGAGAGGCAGGGGTTTCGTTTTTGTTTTATAATTTAATCGTCCCCGTGGGGAAGTTGATCTGCAGTCAGCCGTGGTGGAGCATCAAAATAAAACATCTCTACCTTACATAACACAATGCAGTGCACAACGTGCTAATGAAATAATGAGTAAATTCAGAGAGTGGTAGTTTTCGGGGGGAAAAATCAACAATTTTGGTAATCGATTAATCTTTTAAGTCATTTATGAAGCAATAATGCCAAACATTCCAGCTTCTCCAGTGTGAGGATTTGCTGCTTTCATCTAGTTTAACACCATTGCAAATTTAATATGTTTGAGTTTTGGAGTAATGGTTGGACAAAACAAGCAATTTTAAGATGTCACCTTTGACTGAAAGTGGCAGTAATCCTTCTTTCACAGGTCCATAGTTTTCTAATAACTTCCTCTGAAGTTTTCTGAAAAGACGGACACAATTGCCCAAAAATGGCCCTACATTACAGTCAAAATTAAATAAAGTCAAGTAAACTGAGATGAATCGTCATCATTTTGCATATTTCCTGACAAGTTTAGAGTCCCACAGTGTTTTTGTTTTTTTATATTGCACTGTGGGATTCTTAGCATGCTATGGACAATACTGGTTTCACTCCATTTTGATTTTTTTGAGGGTATTATGTAGAGCATACATTTCACACTTAGTATTCAGTGACTCATTTAAATGACATAAGTATATAGAAAATATGGAAATTTTCTGGAAAGAGAAGGTCAATTTAAACCCAAGCAAGTATTTATTAACGGTTGATGTGAAATGTAACTGGAAATTACATTTTTCATAGATATGAAATTATGTGCTATTTCTTGAATATATACATTTTTCTATTCCCTATAATTAGGTGAGTTACTTTTTTCTGGAAAATATCTTGAAAACTTACTTACACCTTGAAAACTTACACCTGCAAGTTATGGATCTGTAAAATAATGTCGTTAACCATTTTTCATTACCTATTTTGTGGACCCAAGGATTTATCAGTAAAATAATCAACAGATTGAGGGAGCACTCCAGTGATTTAGTATTGTACTGCCATTGAGTCGGGGGACCAACAAGAGACAGATTGAAAAAGGACTGGTAAAAAATGTTTTGTCTCTTGTGTGGATCAAGCTCAAAACACTGGATGGTTCATTTCCCATAATGCAACCTGATTTGTAACGCAAGCTTTCTGTTAAAAATGGAGGTTTAAATTCTTATTCTTAAACTTTAGAAACCACTGGAGCTACAGAAAACATTATGCACCTGTTGTCACAGACTGAGTAGTACTTCTTTGTGACTAATAAAGTCAACCTATTGAATAAAATCAGGGGAGTGTCCCTTTGATCAATAAATCAAAGTAAAAAATAATCACTGGTTACATGCCTAATGCAGTTTATACCAGAGCAAAGCATGCAGTGACACACAGTACGGTTTAATTCATTCTAGCACAATAGTTGAAGAGAGACTGCTTACTAAGGTTTTATGGTTTTCTGAACAATTGAAGAACGAAGAGATGGAGTTTGTTGGAGAATTTAAGGAAGGGGCAGGTTGGTGTCTGGAGGAGGATGTGGGAATTAGAGGAAGAGGGAGGGGACGGAGTGAGTGAGTGAGTTGCATTATCGGTTGTAGGAGTGCCCTGAGGATACTTCCCACATAATGTCGATGAAAACCACTGAGGCCAAGGTTGATAGAATCACTCCATGCTGCACCTCATCTAAGGGTAATTGTATTAACTGAGCAGTACTTGAAATGAATTTATAAGTAATGGGAGGCATGTCCAGTAGAAAACAAATGTTATTTAAAGTAATTAAGCTCAACACCAAGCCAAAAATGATGAGCATGGAAACTCCCTGACATTCAAACACTGCTAGGGAAAACTTTTGTCAAGGTTCACTTTATTGATGCTGTCCAGAAGAGACCACTGAGCCAAGAAAGTGGAGATTTTCACCAGCAGACAACTATTATTTACTGTAAGGACATGCACTGAGCAGGAGTAGGCTCTTTGCCAGCGCAGTGATCAGCCTGTTATTTATTTGTTGTATGAGCATGGAGGGGTCCAGCTGAATACAAGTAGAAAAAAGAGGGAATTGACAGCCCACAGAAATGAATGGGAGTCAGGATTTACCACCTCCTCAACAGTGCATCACTTCAGGACAAGGCCAGCGCTTGTGCGTTTAAATGTGTGTGTGACAGAATGACAGCAGTTGGGGCCACTGAGGAGATATTCAGAGCCAAGGGACTTTGTTTTCCACCATGCTTTACAATACCTTATCTCTACTTTTCTCCGTCTCTCCCACTCCCATCAGACCACCACTCTGATTGGTCTGCTGAAAACTGCTCGTCTACTGCGATTGGTCCGTGTAGCCAGAAAGCTGGATCGCTACTCGGAGTACGGAGCAGCTGTTCTTTTCCTCCTCATGTGCACCTTCGCCCTCATTGCTCACTGGCTAGCCTGCATCTGGTACAATGGCATAAAACTGTCTGATGAATCATATGACATCTACACAGGGAAAATGAGTGAATGATAGTGTCGCTGTCTGCATACATCAGAACTGGTATTGTATGGGCACTAGTGTTGTTACAGTACCAAAATTCTTAGCTTCAATACAATACAGAAAGGTTTCTTGTGCTATGTTTGTTCCCAAGCTCAGTAGCATCTCACTCTTAAGTTTGTTTTCTTCTGACTACAATCAAAGCATTGAAATTGTTATTGTAGCAAAAAAGTGTCTGTATTGTGTTTTAAAATTTCAGAATTAGTAGTAATCAAAAAATATTTGCGACAACATGAATATGAGTTATGTTCAATAATAAAGCTAGTGTGCCTATCTGAGTTTAAGTACCTACTGAAGCAGCAGCATCCAGATAATTGCTAACATCAGTAATTATATACAGCGTAATCATACTGCAACTGTTTTTATTTTTTCCAGGTATGCCATTGGTAATGTAGAGAGAAATGGTTCGATTGGCTGGCTCCACACACTAGGGGACCAATTGGGAAAACACTACAATGATTCCATCCCAGGTACTGAAAAGACAAATAGTTTAGTGCTAATGCTGGTTAGAAACATAGTAGCTGAACTGTCTCTACTGGTTTGCTTCATTCTAAGCAATTTAATTGACAAGACATACTTAATCTACATAAAATACATGTGTTTTGATTTGAGTCGATTATGGAATCATCATTGTTTATCATCTTTCATTCTGGTAAGCAAAGGACCTTTTTTGATATTCGGTTAACTTCTGTAAACACCTACACCAGGTTCAGGACCGTCCATCAAAGACAAGTACGTCACAGCTCTGTACTTCACCTTCAGCAGTCTGACCAGTGTGGGATTTGGAAACGTATCCCCAAACACCAACTCTGAGAAAATTTTCTCCATCTGTGTCATGCTCATAGGATGTAAGTACTGACATTATGATATAAGTAACTGTACCTTTGCTTCAGACCTGGGTGGGGGAAAAGTATTGTAAAACAAAAACAAACAAAACAAACAAAACAAGAGAGACAGAAAGTACATGAAACACAGTTTAGTAAACCATCAACTAACACTGGCAACCCTACCAACTGTAATATGAGCTCAAAGGACCAACCTTGGAGTAATGTGCAGTTGTTTTAAGATGATAAAGCCACCGTCCTGCTTTTTAGTGGTTGTTAAAAAAGATATGATCATATCAAACATCACGTGTAACAATGGTGAGATAAGACACCTCGGGTGCTCCTGATAACTACTATTACCGAAAACAGATGTGCAAGTTGAGTTGAGACGAGTGTGACTGGACTTTGTTTAGGATGTCACTGGATTTCAGTCAGATAATTACACAATAACACAATGTGTGAAAGCATTATTTGTGATAAATCATCTACTTCTCTTCTTAAACTTTTCTGGAGACTCTAATCAGCACAACAGGAATTACTTTACACAAGTAGCCTCAATTAGTGCGGTGTTGTTTGCTTTTAAATCACAAAGATTTTCTTTTCTCATATATTCTTCTTGTAGTTACAGTAGTTACACAAAGCAACAGATACTATTTTTAATTCATTATTATCTAATAAAATCCATTAGAAGGGATTATAACATCCCATTGTATGCTTGTCAACCCAACTTCCTTTCTATAGACAAATTATCTTTGTAGGATGACAGAGCCCTGGACCCCACTAATCATGCAAACCACAGAATGACAAAATAAAAATGATATTTAAAAGTAGTTCTCAGTCTAAAAAGTGAGTAGAAACAAATAAGGGCTTGTTTGTGGCATGCAAGTACTCATTATTTGCAATTTGCTTATGTAGTAAATGCAATATCTAATTTAGGGTAGTTACAGTTAAACAAGGGTAAAATCAAAGACTTGGAGGCACTTAGTCAATGAGGCCGTTTGCTGTTTTTATTTTTAGTTTTGGCTGCAATCCTCCTCCCCCAGACAGTTTGGCATTTGCTTAGCCAGAAAATGACCTGAGGCTTGTAATATTTCCATTACTGGAGTTCAGTTATTCCAAAATGATAGTGAACTATGAAATTGCAATGAGCATTAAAACATGTATTCAAATTGAGGCAAAAATCAATTGTGTCCTTTGTGACACACATGTGCAAACTTACACATGCACACACACAGCTGTTTTAGTGGAGGAAGTAGGCAGTGATGGGAGCTGACAGAGGCTGAGAGGTTAGCAGGATCCAACATGAAGACAGGACAGAACAGTGAGGCTCATGAAAGATATGACATAAAACACACTGTCCTCTGCAGACAAAACCCTTTTAAATTAGTCAGACTGTTGCTGTATCTGTCCTCTAGTGGACTAACCTCATGCAAAAACCAGTTGTATGAGCTGCTTAATTCTTAAGTTACTTGTAGGAGTGATGGAAGGATCTGTTTCTCATATTCAGATTTTTACTGTATGGGTCAAACAAAGAATGAGTTATGTAAAGTTTTTGACAATTTATATGTAAAAATTAAAATATCTTGTTTGGTATTTGCAGTTAAAACCAGACGTTCGACTTTCAGAATTCTTAAATACAACCAACTTAAATTGGCTATTGAGGCTATTATATTTAATGCTATAGTATCAATATCAACATGTTAAACTTATCCTTTTAACAAATGTTATAGGATACATTCAAAATTTTTCAAATATATCTTAATTAAATTCTTGCATCCCCATATATACACTGAAAGCGCTATTTTAATTGTTCCTCTTCTTCATAGAGGCTTTGAAGAGATCGTTTTTTTAGCGCAGTTGCAATGAAAGCAACAGGAAACAAACTCCAGAGTCCCTTTTCTATGTAAAAACGCATTCTAAAATGTGACTTAGACAATTAAGTGGTTATCTAAAAACACTGTCTAAAGAAACACAAAGAGGGAATTTCATACCGAAAAGCTATATGACTTTGGAGATAAGCACTTCATTTGTGTATTTCAGACTGCTGATGCCTCAAATCAAGTGGGTAATGTATCTTCAAGTGGGTATCTTCCAACTTGCAGCCTTTTGAGTTTGAAATGACAGTTTTACCTTCCCAAGATGCAATGGAGAGGACACAAAGTAACACAAAGTATTGTTTTACTATAAATTTGGAATGATCTGAAACTTTCTTTTAATGACTTTATACTACTTGAAGTTAAATTGTCTCTGCAACTGAATGAGCAGAGTGATTACGAACAAGATCATGGCCTTCGTTTTTTGGATGTGGCACATCAGGCCCTTGAGTTTAGAGAATGTACTATCAAGTTCAAATTATGTAGCTCAAAATCATGAAATACATGTTTTCCTCATAGGGCCTTACAATCTGTACAGCATATAACTCTCTAACCTTACTCTCTTGGTTTGGATGAGGAAAAAAAAACCTTTTAACAGTCTATCATATTTATATATCACTCACTGCTGTATGCTCTAATGTAAAAAGGAAAATGTGTTTCTATAATCCAGTTATATTATTATCTGTCTTCATAATGATAACAATAGGAATCTCTTTATTTGTATAGGACTTTTCTTAACATACAGTACTTAAAAAGTGCTTAGACAGAGAACCATAGAAACCCTAATTAAATTATATTAAAAATTGTAAAATAAGACCTGATAAATTTAGGTTACTAATATAATTAGATAAAAGAAGGAGCAAGTTTAAAATAGATGTGTTTTTACAGTAGCTGACATTTAACAAGACTGGGTCAGAACCTAGTATATGGCTGGTCTGCCCTTTATCTGTTTGCTTCTCTCCTACTCTCTGTGCTCACATATACAGTAAATTAATACAACTGAATTCCCAATAGAGCTGTTCTCATTTACATGTTTTTCTGTTTCTGTTGTCAGACAATGGAACGAGTAAGAAACAGTGACTGAAATGGGGCCCATTAAGGCTACTTGTGAACCTGCAGTCACTTCCAAGCATTTTCCTTGCTGCTGCTCTGCACTGTTAAAAATCCTGTTAAAGACGATGGGTGTGCTGGGATTTCCACTATATTAACTTGTAAAATGATCATTCAGAGATATAGTTAGAAGCGCATTCATGTCTATGCACCTACCGTGCGGGTCATCTCTTGGTGTGCCTGCGGAGGGAAAGCCCAACGTTGCGCCTGCAGGGCAGTACTGGCGACTCTCTTCTGTGGAAAGTGGCTAAGTTTTGTCCAAAAAGTCGCTAGATTTGTCGCTAGGTGCTTTTGTGAAGAAAAGTTGGTAAAGGGCTGTGAAAACCTGGTAAATCTGGCTACAAGGGCGATAAATTGGCAACACTGTCTGTAAACGCCCCCCTCATGACGCAATAGAAACTGTTTGCGCCAATTCATTTTTGACAGAGCAACGGCCAATGGGTAAACTCCAATACTCAGCCGGCTGACCTAATGGTGTAAGGTCAGCACTTAGTCACGCGGTATTCGGCTGACCAATGCTGTAACTTTATCACTCGGTCAGTCATTCACTCACGGACATTTGCATCTAAAGGGCTGGCCCCGCTGTTGCGGTCCAGCCAAAAAAAAAAATAGAGGTAGCAGGGTAGATTGTCTGCCACATTTTTGGAGCCGTCCCTGCAAATGAACTGGTACATTTACAAATTTAGTCTTAGAAACTGAGTAGATTTATATATGTGTACTTACATATAGTGGAAATATGTCATATTTTCTTCAACACAGCTCTGATGCTTGCTAGTAAAGTTATTCTCCATTTTTATACTATCGGCTGTCTAAATTTCATCTCTCTCCTCTTTTCTTCTCTATGTTTTTGCTTTGCTTTGCGTCGAACTGAATTATATGTTTCTTTTCAGATGGAGAAGACAGTCAGATAGACATGTATCAGGTCATATCAATGTACGAAGTGCCACTTTGTCCCTTACTCTCTGTTAATGTATATATCATTCTCTCCTTTCCTGCCTACTTCCCGTGTCCTCCCTGCTCACACTTCCAAACGTCATGTCATACCCTCTCCCCGTCGCTGACCTCCAGCCCTGATGTATGCCAGTATCTTTGGGAACGTGTCAGCCATCATCCAGCGGCTGTACTCAGGGACGGCCCGCTACCACACCCAGATGCTGAGAGTCAGGGAGTTCATCCGTTTCCATCAGATCCCCAACCCACTCAGGCAGAGGCTGGAGGAGTATTTCCAACATGCCTGGTCCTACACCAATGGCATTGACATGAATGCTGTGAGTACTGATCCTCATTCACCTAGATCCTGTGTGTGTACACCTAGTCTGTTCATGTTAATGAATTAGTGTTGCACATGAATACACACATGCACACATACAAAGGCTAGAGGAGTATTTTGAGCCTGCGTTGTGCATTAATAGGATGATTGGAAGACTTTGTCTCAGCATGCATGGTCCGACACCATCAGAGAAAATAGGAATGATGTGAGTATCATAAATAATATGCACACACACACACACACACACACACACACACACACACACACACATTCACAAAGAGGTGCAAATAAATAGGTTAGAGTCTTTGCAACATTCATGGACTTACATCAGTTTGTTCACATGCATGAAGGCTAATACACTCTTTTTCCAAACAGGCACGTTGATTAAACTTAGATATGTGTTTATTTGCACACATTAAAGAAACATATATGACTTAAACTTACTCAAATGTGATGACGCAAATGCATTTAGAAACAGTTGCTTGCACACACTAGTAGAAACACACACAGAGATACAGTGCATCAGACCTATCAGAGCACACAAACAACACCATGCATGCTCACACACACACACACACACACACACACACACACACACACACACACACACACACACACACACACACACACACACAGAGATTTAAAGAGTGCTTTCTACATGCTTTTTGTATACAGTCAACCTCAACCTGAACTCTCTGAGTCACAGTTTATAGGATGGTGCTGCTCACACGTACACATGCACACACACAGACACACACACACACACACAGGGCCACAGTCCCAGTCACATCTTTTATTTCTCTGTATCCGTGACATGAAGGCTTTAACTCAGATGTGACATTGGACACACAAATGCACACAACCACAGATGCATGTGAACACACACACACACACACACTGTAATTATAAGCATGTAGCACTTGAGATCTGCTGATGTAAACACGTAATGCTGTGCATGAGCCAGTGGCTATCATCTGTGTTATCATTATTTATAACAGATCATGTGTAGTGTATGTGAACAAAATATAGGGATCTACAAGACTACACAAATTGATTCAGAACTCCTGGTATTTTTAGAGGCTACAGTTTTTCACTGCAGTGTAAGTTTCATAATGTCAGCTCAAAAGTGTGCTTTTTAAAAATATCTTTGCTCATAACACACAAAGCCTTTCCAGCATCCAGATATTTAAAAAATTGCCAGTCGGAGAATAAACAGCACCTCATTATTTTCTGTGAAGCATTACAGAAGCGCAGAGGAACTCTGTTTGGATGCGAAGTCCCTGCGCAAGCACAATATTCCATCAGTGAAATCTTGTTTCATTTCAGTGTAATAAGTGAGCACTGAAGTAGAGAGAAAACAAATTTGATGAGCATCCATGGGAACGTGCTTTCCAGTCTCAGCCCCCTACTCTTCCCTCATTATGTTGCTCTCTTAAAGGCCCAGTGAAGTGCTGAGCAGAATGGATTAGAGAATGTTTACATTAATGATGATTATTATTGTGTGGAGTAGACCCTGTCTGTCTGTCTGTCTGTCTGTCTGTCTGTCTCCACGACTGAGTCAATGAGCTACAACCTCTTTATTTCACGAAGATGAAGATAATTATAATGCAGCACTGATGAGAAACTGAGTGCAGGAGTGTTGTGATCTATGTTTTCTACAAGTCTGTTGTACCTTTTGCATTTTAATGAATCAGCTGACAGGTTGGTCTTTTGCAGCTGACCTCTGAACTCCATTTCAGTTGTTTTCGATCGTCACTGTCACACACATCTGATCCTATAGATATGCATGCATTTATTCAACACAGCCTTCGTTAAGGGTTCACATGATATGCATGTAGCGTGAGTCAAACGTGAGCAAAGTATATTTTTGCGCTCCAAGTCTATTTTCCTGTGTTTTACTCATGTAGCTACAGTGATTTTGCGTTGGGCTCTGAGTGCTGCCAAAATGCAGGTGACCTACAACTCAGTACTTTGCCTGAATGCATCCTGTGTAGAAAAAACCGACCACTGAAGCTGCTGCTCTGCTAACGTGCTGCTCACTCTACACCTACTGTGTACACATGGTGTTATGCAAACACTTGCAGAGATCAATAAAGAGAGAATACATTTTTTTTTTTTCCTTTGACTCTGCTTAAGCATAGCAACAGCCAAATGTGCATCTCAGATGTAGCAGTGGAAGCAGACAGAATACCTTCAGAATGATCAAATGGAAATTTTTGAACGTATATGGCAAAACATTTCACTGAAAAGATTTCTGCTATCCTTGAAGTTTATGATGGTCTTTAATGTCTATGATATCAGCCTTATTTTGCTGTTCATTGTTTCAGCCGTATCGGAGATTAATTGTGTTAAGTTACTGATAATACAAACCTAACCTTTGGTGCTGTGGCCGCTTCACATTAAAAGTTTTTAACTGACAAACCGGTGGGATGCTTTTATTGTGAGGAAGGTGTAGGAAGTGCAATGTGTTTGTCACAAGCTAGTGGTGCTTCTTTAACAGTAGCCTTACTGTGTGGCGCTGTTAAAACCCACTTTCAACGAGCTGGTGTGACTAACCCTCTTACAGTGGAAAAACCTTACTTGACCTGCTGGTAGCGCCAGAGGAAAAGTCAAAAGATCACCAAGTCACTGGGGAGCATCCTCTTGGCACCATGAATATCTGTACCAAATTTCATGGCAACAGAATGACAATGACAAATGAGGCTGCTACAGTAATACCAATCATAAATTACCATTATTATGGAAAACACGATTACCAGTTTCATCATCATTTATTATTTACTAGATTGATTTAAATGTATGTAAATGCACCATATATGCATATACATATATTATTTAAAAAAAGTTAATTGTGTCCCAACACTTCTGAAACTGTATATACAGTATGCCATACTGTATATACAGTCACTTGCCTGTGTATTAGGTTAGGTGTATAATGGTGTAATGGGCTATATATCGCATAGGCTAGGAAAAAGAGGGAAAAAAGTCTAAAAACAAATCTGTTCCAGACTAAACAGAGGCTTCACAGTAATGTCAGCAAAGTCCACAGTAATGTGACAGCAAACATTTTATATGAAACGATAACAGTGTAGCCTTGGAATTCAACATTTAAACATCTGCTAAGTGCACCATTTAACTAACACAGCTGGCCTGTGAAATCTGACTTGAGCACATTTTGAGGTTGTACCCGGCAGCCTGCAAATCTGCAAAATGGTTGTGTACAGGGAGTAATGGTAGGATATTATTAAAATTCAAAAAAGCGAGCTTTCAATTGAGAGGTTAATCAATTTATTTTCATGTATACGTGTTTGACTGTCTTCAAGCCAGACGTTTAAACATTTTATAAGGTTTTCAATTGTGAGGAGAGTTGACAAGAAGTAATAGCAAAAGAAAAAAAAAGGTATGACTCCTGGAGTAAAAAAGTAAAGGTGTGGAGAAAACAAGAAACGAGGCCTGCAAAGAGACAGTAACTCGAGACTGAGATGGAAAATGAAAAGAGGACAAATGACGAAAGAGAAAAAATGGAGAGTGGCCAATAGAGATATGAAGAGGGAGCCCATTGAAGGCTGAAATGAAAGAAAGTAGCTTGGGATGGATAAAGGAAATGTGAGGTGTTTTAGCTACAGTTCTAGTCTGTGCAGTCACCCAGAGAGTTACAAGAGAAGCCCACAGCCTGCTGCTTAAAAGAGCCGGGACTTTCCAATGGCTGCAGTGAACTCATTAAAATTGCACCAGTTCTTCATAGTAATTGCACTCTGTGGGCCTGCTGACTGTGTTTCAGGAGGCCCTCTGAAATACTGTTTGAAATCATTTTGCTGTGGAGCTCTAAAAATCAATGCATAGGCCCTTTTAAAGAAATAAAAAAAAAAAAATTAAATTAAAACCGCAGCTTCTTTGATGGTTAGTACCAATATCTTCTGATAAATGTACAGTATAGGCAGTTAAGTTTTGTCACGTTTATTTGCGGATTGGTGTAATAACGTTGAAAAGCTAATGTCCCATGAGTGTTCACCAAGAGGGAGGCAATAAAGATGCTAAAGACTTTACTTTTTATTATTCATCTTAAAGCTTTCATAACCGGTGACATTTATTGGACATAAGTTTTATGTTCTGAACTTAACGTACCTGTCAATCAGTTAAGAGCATGTATCAGTAATGATGTAACCTTTCTCTATCAATTCATAAGCTTTCTTTCTCCCACCTGTCCCCCTTCCTTCTCTTTCCCTTGTCTCCTCCCTCTCCTTCTCCTTTCACCTTTTTCCCTCTTGTATCTTCTATTTTTTCTTACATTCTATCCTCTTCTGCGCTTTTTTATCCTTCTGTTTTCCTTCTGCTGTCCTCCCTTTCTTGTCTGTCCCTCATTCCTTCCTTGTCCTTGTCTCCTCCCTCCCTCTGCGCCCTCATTCCCTCGCTCCCCTCCCCAGGTGCTGAAAGGTTTCCCCGAGTGTCTCCAGGCAGATATCTGCCTCCATCTGAACCGGACATTGCTGCAGAACTGTAAGGCTTTTAAAGGCTCCACCAAGGGTTGCCTCAGGGCGTTGGCCATGAAGTTCAAGACCACCCACGCACCCCCAGGTGACACACTGGTCCACGCCGGGGACGTCCTCACTGCCCTCTACTTTATATCCAGGGGATCCATAGAGATACTGAGAGGAGACGTGGTGGTAGCCATCTTGGGTAAATAAAAAAATGTTTAAAGTTTTCAGTTCCCCTGTATGTCTTCCTGACTGCATTTACCTCCTTACCCCAGTCCACTTATTAACTTTCAGGTTATTAGCAACTAAATTATGCTGAAGAAAGTATAGTGACAACATCTGGAAATATTTCTCTCTTGAAAATATAAACATTTCAGTCTAAGCTTTAAATTTGGATTTGAATTTGTAATTAATTTAATTTCCAATTTTTACAGTTCAGCCTGTAGGTCTACTTCATGCAGGTTGCAGCTCAACACAGCTTCCCTGAGTCCTTCACCAACATTGGCATCTATGGTCTTATCAGTAAGACAGTAGCTTTAATTTTCAAGCACGAGTTCGCCACTGCTCCACAGCCTCCAATGTTAATTTAGGACTTTGGAAAATATGTAGCAGGTCGGCTCTACCTAGGTCCTGTGAGATGACGTTGTTGCACAGTTGCTTCCTCTTTTTGGTGTAGACTTAATTATCTTTTTCAAGAGGGCTTTAACAGTGTTGACTCTGTTAAGGCACAGGTCTCGATGCCTGATGGAAAATGCATTAGCTGGTATCGCCATCAACTGGTGAGCATAGAGAGTTACTCCAAATAGTTCAGTGTTGCTTCAGAAGAACATAACTGAAGACCTCTTTAGGGTGCTCCTGCATATGACGTTTCATATCCATTTGACTGTATTGCCCGAAAAGACCTATGGTTTAACAACTTACACTGGTCCCACGCCATTGTCATATGTAGATCATTAAAGTAGGTCATTTCAAAAATATATAAATTATCCCACGTAACTCACAGACGTACAGAAAAAAAACCTAAACTCCTTCATTTAATGACACCTTACAAATATCACAGTAAAATAATAGTTAGCTTTATTATCATGAGTGATATTTCAGTTGATCCACCAAAGTTTTTCCTGTATTGTGTTGTATATTTGTTGTTCTAAAAGATGGTTTTATTGGCTACTTGTGCAGAAATAGGTCACCACTGAAGGTACTGTTTCTCATAAAGTAACATCTTTCCAGTTAGTTTAAGTTCCCATGTTATGGTGTCTTTTATTCAGTGGTGGAAGAAGTATTGAGATGTCTGTGAAGATTCTCAGTCATCCAGGTCATGGTATTTCTAAGTGCTATACGAAGGCACCTAGACTTGCTTGAGGTTCTTAAAGACGTTTCACCTCTCATCCGAAAGGCTTCTTCAGCTCAGTTACGTAAAAGTGCCAGTACATTGATGCAAGAAGGTAGATCATTGCAAAGTCCTGCATTCAAAATCCTACTTATTTAAATTACAGAGGTATCTTACGGATCATGAGATGATTCATGGGAGAGGAAAGAAAAAAATACAACGTCCTAATATATTAATCAGTTTTAATTTTTGTTTTTCTCTAATCTTTTCTCTTTTTTGTGTAGTATTGAATAATTTGACCTCTATGGGCTTCAAACAGTTATTTAAGTGATCCCCCATTGGAAACCACTGGTTTAGCCCTTAACAATGGATTGTATAAACTCAACATATGTTGTTCTACAGTATGTAAAATCTTAAACTGAAAAAATAGCTAGTAACTATAGCTTTCCAATAAATGTAGTGTAGGGAGAAGTACAAATGACAAGTAGCAGTAAATGGAAATACTCAGATAAAGTACAAACACCTCGAAATTTTGCTTCGGTACAGTACTTAGTTACTTCCCTCCACCATTTGTATCTATAAAGGCTCTCCGTCTTTTCTCTTTCCCCAGGGAAGAATGACATCTTTGGTGAGCCTATCAACCTGTATGCCCGACCGGGTAAATCCAACGCTGATGTGAGGGCTCTAACCTACTGTGACCTCCATAAGATCTTCAGAGAAGACGTTCTGGAGGTGCTGGACATGTATCCTGAGTTTGCAGACCACTTCTGGAACAACCTGGAAATCACCTTCAACCTCAGAGATGTGAGTTTACAAATTCAACCTAGATATAATGTGAAGGTCACAAAGGAGTGACACAGACTCAGACATACACCCTGAAAGCCTTGGAGCTATTTTGACCATTTGAATGATTGTTCTATTAAAGCTCTGTTATTATACTCTCTCCAATTAGATTAGCCATGTACTGAATGCATCCCTGCATTGTTTCTTTGAGTAATGACCATTTAATGCTGGTCATTTCTCCTTTCAGACCAACATGATCCCAGGCTCTCCGAGCAGTGACGACTCCAGCTGTGGGGGGTTCAACAAATTACGGAGACGCAAGTTATCATTCCGACGCCGTACAGAAAAAGGTAACCAATCCTCCATTGCTCATATTTTGCATAGATAATTTCTTTAATTGTCACATTAAAAAAACTTTAAGTTATCAGACTTTTGGAGTGGTTAAGGAAACACAAGTTCAGTAAATTTCATTTGATGATAAAGTTTATCCATGCCACTGGTTTTTCTGGCAGTCCTCCCCTATAAGTCATCTTTGAAGAGTAAATCCTGATCCAGCTGGACTGACTAGTCTCCCTCTTTTTTAATCTTTCCTTGCACACGTCTGTCTAGATGATGCAGATGCAGGAGAAATTAAAAAGTCCCATAAGTCTGTGAGACGAAGAAAGAGGGAGGCAGCTAACAACCGGAAACAGGAGGAGGCATCTAAGAGGCAGTGGGAAGCACATCGGAGCTCAGTGTCTTCTCACTCCAGTGGTGATGAGGTATAACTCGTTTTTGAATAATCATTGAAGTACTTTTTACGCTGAAATTATTATTTTTTTTTTGTATTTGCCATTCTTGTCCACCACTTCTACGCTGACCTAAATGCAAAAAAAACCCTCTGCACAATAATAACTGTTTTAATGCCTTGGATGGACTTTTCTTACAGGGGGAGGAATCAGTTGCGACAGGCCTAGCCCCTCCTCCTGCAATGTTAGGTAACCCACACGCTCAGGCCACGCCAATGAACTTTAATGAGAGCACCGAGGGTGATGGAGACCCCAAGACTGGGAACACCTGCAACGCCCTGTCAGGTAAAATAGAATTAAATAGTATCCCCATATCCTTGTGAACTGTAAAGTGATACAGTACATATTCACTCTGTCCTTTCCCACCTGTCTTTTTCTCCCACAGGTGCATTCTCAGGTGTGTCTAACATCTTTAGTTTCTGGGGGGAGAGTCGGGGGGGTGGACAGTACCAAGAGGTTCCCAGCTGTAGCCTTGCCTCCCCGCCACCCCTCAACACGCCGTTACACAGCCTGAGCCGCCAGCAACGCAACCAGCTGGACACACGCCTGGACCTGCTGCAGAAACAGCTCAATAGGTAAGACTGGCTAGATGTCTAGGTGTGTGTGTATGTCTGTGTTCTGATTCGTGTGCATGTGCATGTTGGTTTGGCTGTTCTGGCTTTTTTGTGTTTTGTTTTGGGTCAATCAGTTGTTGTAGAAAGACAATATGTAGGTCCCCGCCTCCGAATGGAGCCTCCTCTCTCCACCACAGTGGAAGAAAAGGGTTTTCCACCCCTGTATCCTTTACCTGGATGAGGATCCTTTGTCAGGTCTTGTTGAAATCACAGGCTGTGAGTCATGTGCTGGGTAATAGCTGTATAGCGGGCTGAGACTCCAGCTGAATGCAAAGAGTTTTAACAAATTATTGACTGGATGCCTCTGCTGGATAGGATGTGTGAGCAGGATGAGGATCTGTGTGAGGAAATTTGGATGGGGAGTAGAGGTGTGTAAAGGGAGAACTCCTCCCCCCAGTAAATATGTGAACATATGGTAAATTCTCTGTTGGACCTTAGAAAGTTGAACAGAGCCTAGGAGATCAGCAGAATTAGTCCTAATTAGCTGTATATGAGCCTCAGATAGGACCCAACAGACTTGATGGTAAAACATACACCTCCTATATGTAGGTATAACACATTTATCTATTTCCAAAGTGTGATTATAGACCAAGATGCTAGATTACTAAAAAGATCAAATAACTCCTGCGGGGAAAATTAATTTTTATAGCAACAAAAATTACAGAATAACAGCAGGATGGCAAGAGAAATGCAGTACAAGCAAAACAATGTTTAAAAAGTGTAATAATTAGAATGTAAAGTCTATGTAAGAAGTGGAAGGTAGATGAAATATTATGCAGATGCAGATGTTACTAGTAGTCTTGATTGCTTAACTGATAGCAGTCAAAGCTGGTCTTATTTTCCAGGAGGGTCTTACTTTCATAGTTTTTACATCATACCTACCTGCTATGATGACATTTTACACACAGGCTTCACAGTTGAGATTTGGGGAGATGACTTATAACTATAAGTAGTCTGTCTGTTAAGCATCGATTACATTTGAAAAACCAACTTCCTGGTTCAACTTTGACCCAAGAAGATAAAAAAAGCATACATTTCCTTTAATTATAGAGTACTAAATATCCTAGATAACATCAGCAGGAATACATTATGTATTAATGTATTCAATGAAATAAATAAAATGAAATAAAGTCTCAAATGAATAGAGTCTAAATGTCTCTTACATGTAATAATCATTAGTCGATCATCTACTACAATGCTGTGTGCAGGTTGGAGAGTCGCATGTCAACAGACATTGGAGCGATCATGCAGCTGCTGCAGAGACAGATGGCTCTGGTTCCTCCTGCCTACAGCGCTGTCTCCACACCACCCCGGGTAATAATACACTTTTACACAAACACACACGCACACACACACACACACACACACACACACACACACACACACACACACACAGGGTATGGACGTAGAAGCATCTTTTTTTGAGCAAGATCAAGACCCTTAATCAACAGGAGGCAGGATGAAAGACAGTTTTGTACTATTATTAGAGACTGACTCAGGCTATGTTAGACAGAAGGCTCCACTTCGTGCAGACAAATAAGATGTCTCCTCCGCAGGCCTCACCTTACCCTGGTCCCGGTCCAGGACCAGGTCCAGGTCCAGGAGAGAGGCTTATTCAGCCTGTTACACCTCTGGAGACAGACACCCTGGCTTCTTTATCACAGGTGAAGCACATGTAGCAATAAAATGATTGTTTTGCATACTTCACTTTATTGTCTTGGCATTAATACATTTGGTTGTATTCTTTGGAGCTTGTTGCTGACTGAATGCTGTCATTGGTCTCCAGTGAATATAAATTAGAAACACTAAATTATACATACAATGATTAATTATATAACAATAATTTATTGTAAAATTGTGAAATATATATTTTCTGAGAGCAATTTACAAATTAAATATGTATTAAATATATTCATTATATCATGCTAGTTTATGAAAACTATATAAACAATGAACTCTATCCTATGATCTCCAACCTCATTAAAATCCATTTACAGATCAGACAATTATAATCACAGCAATTGTGGTAATAGTTTATTTGTCACAGCACCCAGGCACAAAGAAAACAAGTTTTGGTTTAAAATTTCCTTAACTGAATATGTTTTGTATACCACAGTACACAGAGGACATAAAAAGGATTTTCATATTTGACATTTTCTTTGTGAATACCGATGATAAGAAATAGCATCATAGTAGTTGGTCCCTTTGACCTCTCAGTTTCCCCCCCCCTGCAGATCTTGGATTCCCAGGACTTTGAGGAGTTGCCAGCCAAGCCTTTTGACTCTCTGCAGGCCCAGGACTCTTCTCTGATCAACACCAGCCAGGGCCAGCTCATCCCCTCTAGACTCGACAGCCTGGGACAGCATCTGGAGCTGGAGCTGGAGCTGGGAGCTGGGGCTGGGGTTGTTTTAGGGCCAGTAGTAGCTTCAGGTTCAGTTTCAGGTTCAGGTTTGGAATTAGGGAGCACGGCAGCAGTGGGCTCAAATTCAAGAGCAGGGGTAGACTTTGGATCAGATGTATGTATTGTGGCTGGGGTTGGGCCAGCGGCTGGATCAAGAATGTCTCTGCTGGATCCTGAAACTCAAAGGAGGCTGTCCCTCCAAGAACCACAGACACCTCTGGACTCACGGACACCACAGAGACACAGCTCCGACCCAGGGGGGAGCTAAGGAAGAGGTGAAGGGGTAGGAATGTGGGATGGAGGGAGGGAGGGAGAGAGAGAGAGAGTGAATGAATGTGATGTTTTGTCCTGCAGATCCTCTTGTTTCCCGTCCACACAGTACTTTGGAGATCAGGAGGCACCTCCTGTACCTCCACCAAAACCCTTTAGGTCACCCAGCTACTGTATCTTCACCATGAAACTCTCAAGTAGGGTCACATGGCTAAGACAGAAGCCAAGGGGGCGGTCATGGAAAGGGTTGAGGCCTCTCTCTTTTATGTCCCCCCATCCCCATGAAATATCCGGAGGTTTCTGAACTGCACAACAATAAAACCTTTAACCAAAACCACAAACACAGCAGAGAAGAGCTCTGCCTCTTAATGACAACTTTCCGGGTCAACCCGGATCAATCTGGTCTGGATCTCTCAGTCATCCGCTAAGGGTGACACTACTTTACACACATAAACGACTGCTGACAATCCCTTTACTGCTGTATCCAGTGTTGGATGACTGAAAGAACAAGCAAAGACAACATCGTACAGAATAGTGACGAAACAAGTAGCCATTTATGTCTTGCACTGAAAATCCTATTGATATAATTATTAATCCGTTCTATATGTCCGCGGCGCTTCCGATAAACTCACAAACTGGTTGGTAAATTGTAGTGTTAGCTGGCCTAACAGGAAACCGGCTGTCCCGTTCTTTCATTGGTTCCTTCCCCCTGATGTCCTGCCCCAAGAGGCGGAACTACCGGCCCCCCCTTCCCAAGAGCACACTGGATTGGCTGGTTTGCACCTCAGGGGTGGGAACTGGAGGGTTAAAAGCCATGAATTTTCTCGACAAACATATCAACTGCCCTATCACAAACATTGTACAGATTTGCTAGTGAGTGAAGAACACATGGCATGCTTAGGCAGTGTCACAAACAGGTAAACTGGCAAACTTACAAGTTTAACATGAGAACAGTGCCACAAAAACAGCTAACTAAATATTTCAACAAGCAGGAAATCCCAGTTTGCTGAGTTCATGTGCTATGAGTTGTGACTTTTTAGAGAAGCAGAGAAGTTGTGTTTTATTATCAAATACTATGAATCGATAAAGTCAGCAGCGACACGATACTCGCCTGCTTTGATTTCTACAATGGAATTAAAGCACGTGCATGAGGGAGAAACGGTTGAGTGATCCCAGTTTTTCATAGTTGAATTTGCTACCTCAGATTTCATTGGTCCTTACTTTTTTCACCTGAGCGAGTACCCAGAACGCTTTTACCGTGTACATACAAGTTTGTCATGTGATACGTAAATATACAAGTTTGCCAGTTTACAATGACCAGCCGATTGCGCCATTATTCTATGTACAGTACAATATGCAAACACTGGCAAGAAGAGATGAGTGAGTGCGCTTTAATCTTATTATGGGTGTGATAAGTTCAGGTGCAGAGCTTTTTATGTGTGTGTTCGTCCTCGTATTTGTCTTTCAGTCTGTAGAGCATGGCACAGTATGTTTGCTTCACACGCTGTAGAGGGTCACTGCATTCTAATGTTTAGGACAAGTTTGTTTTCTTTTGGCCCCAAACTGATTTTGATGTCTAGTTTAAACAGGCAAATGACAGCTTCAGTGTTTGTATTTTGAATCTAGACAGCACAAATAAAAAGCCTTTACAATGTAGGTCATCAAAGTACATTTAAAAAATTTCAGTACTACAGTAGTTGTAAATTCAAGTCATGAACTGTTAGCAGGCCACCAGAAAAATGACAGAAGGATTATGAGGTGTGAAGATGCTCATCCACATATGGTGATTACTTCACCGAACCACCTCTTTACGAGTATGGTTAAATAAGAAAGGCAGCAAGTACAGAGGCAAACTGGCAAGAAGCATGCACCAACTGATTTGCTATTTAAACCATCACACTGCCCTGGTCAGGTGGGTGGCAGTTTACATCTTAAACTGCCACCCACCTGAATCCAGTATTACAGTTTGTTGTTAAAGTTTGCTGCAAATTTCCAAAACGTATCATTGCTCAGGTTTCATTTGGCATAGTGCTGTAACTGTATTAGGTCTGCCTGCTATATGATAGGGAGTACCTTAAGGCACCTGCCAAGTAACCCCTTTACAAGAACAGGAAAGTATTGTTGTAGAAGTGATACTCCAAACATCTTTGGTCCAAGACTCCTACATAAAATTATTTCACCTCAGCGGAAGGTTGTGCTTTATCAAAGTAGCGCAACACGTCGGCAGCCACCGGATGAGAGGATTTCCTTTGTTTTATTCCTTTGACTTCGGCCCTACTGTAGCTGGTCAGTGGGTAGGATGAAGATCACAAGATTTTAAGGAGGGTTTGTTCCTTTTGAATGAAATAATATCCGGACACTGGTACTCCTTGTATACTAAGAATTACTGTATATGAACAAGGGTCCTGAAAGTAAGTTTTGATATAATGTTTTAATATAAAACAATCTGACAGTCAGAAGTTTAACACTTGGAAAGGTACATGTCCATCCAATGCATTTTGAGAGAGTTTTTCCCCCTGGGATTTATGGTAAGGTGATCTATACATTTCAAAAGGTGGTGAAGGAAATGATCAAGGTGTAGTGGTGCCACTGTTAAGAAGATGTAAAGGCACAGTCTGGAGTTTACCCAGATACCTCAGGGCAGGTGGAAATGCACATAATAATTACAGGAGCAGGTGCACTGATAACCCTTTACAGTGGAGCTGAACTGAAATGACTGAGGTTTTTTTTCTGCCTAAATGGTCATTTCCACGGAATCTTCTTTTTTTACCAGTTGTTGTTTTGACTTCTCAAGATGAAGGAAAATAAAAACCTATGCCATCTTCAAATTGTCTTCCCTGAAACAAAATTATAAAGATAGACCCTTTCCTGTACCCACAAGAGAGTCATAACAAAGGAGGGAAAGCCTCTTGAAGTGCAATAGTCCTTTAAACAGTTAAGAATTGTAGCAGCTTAACCATATCCATTAATGTTTAGCACTTTATTTTTTAAACAGTGTAGATGTTTAATAAAGACTCAGGAACATGTTACTGATGGCACGGGTTTCATTTTCCGTGGTCTCAGAACTCAAAACCGATCAATCAGAAAGAAAAGAGCAACATTCTAAACCTTGATTTTGGTGGAATTACCTTTTAATGCAGAATTGCGAAGATTGTATTTTGCTGCTTGCTGGTCTAAGCTATTTAATTTATTAATTTGGTTGTAGGATTATTTTGTTTGCCTGTGGATTGTACCTACTATGATTTACCACTTTGTCTTGGGTTACTGACGAGTTCGTTTGGTGGATCAAGGTTTGCTGTATAAACATGTTTCTTCCCATTTCCTGTGTTTTTATGTTCATAATCCTGAAAGTTACGCTCATGCAACCACTCTTGATATTTATTCAATATTTATGTGTATAAATGCTTGGGAATCGGTACACATTATTCCTATAATCACTACTAATAACGATGTGACATTTAGTATTCATTGTGCACATGTCCTGGAAAGGAAGGCCAAGGAAAATGAACCCACTGTCAACATCTGCCTATTTGCCTGTGCAGCAATTGGACTGTGTGTCTGTATGTACATAGCTAATGTCACGCTTTGTACAGGTGCACTTTAGTATCGAAACCAAGCAAGTGAACGCTGTATCAAAGGGTCATTGCTGAAATTTGAAATTCACGTATCATTCAACTCTTTTAGGACGTTTAAGGAAAAAAAGATTATCTGAAAGCTATAGTTTGACTTAAATTGAAGTTGTAGATGCGGCTGGATTATCTGATTTTAAACTTCAACCAAGGATATTTTTACAGTGACTTGAAAATAAATTTTGGGGTGTGATCACGATGGTTTGAAAGACCTAAACCCAGACAATTATTGCTAAGGGGAGGGTGGTTTGTAAAGTAAAAATTGACTCTAGCTGCTTTCAGATGAACAGTGATTCAACATGTTATTGTGTTGTTGTTTGAGTGGGATACAGAGTTGCTGGAATCCCCTTTTCACCGTTCTGCATCATGGATGTCCGAAGCTGACACTGACCAAATCTACTGAGTTCCACTTACTACTTTACCCTGTCTGCTCGTTGCTCTGTTTTATTTGGTTTACTTCACTGACACACCCATCACCCTTAGTCAATTTTCACCAGCAGTCCCTGCCTGTCGTCACCAGGAACAAGGTCCCATAATAAATTACACTTTACTACAAGTATCCAGTAAACGGAAAGTGAAGCTGGCGTTACATGAAGTTATTTACCAGTGAACCAGGTTTATTTATTTATTTTATAATCGTTTTTTTTTTTCTTTTGCAGTGTTGAGGTACTGATTTTCAGAAGTGAGGTCTCCTCGCCATCTCACGTACTGTAGCAAGTGTTTTTGTTAGTGTTCAATAACAGTCACCTAGTGGCCTGAACTGTATCTTTACATTCAGAACTATGACCTCAAAGCTAGAATGTGGATGTTGTCGACTCTTCTTCTTTAACCTTGTATGTGACAGTACACCTTAGTGGAATATTCAGTGCTAGAGATTGCATTTATGTAATGCATAGTGCATATTATAACAGTAGAGGGTGCACTTTGACAAAAAAAAAATCCCTGGGGGATAAGGGAATTGGTGTGTTTGTGGGGGTGGGGGGAATTTAAGGAGGTTAGAGTACTTTTCCCCTTTTGAAACACACAAACTTAAAAACTCAGCTTACACTTACAGCTGCAAACTTAAACACACACACACAGACACAGACACAGCTCCCTTAATGGCTCTCCCATACTGCTGAGCTTTTTTCAGCTCTTTTCAACTTTCTATGAGTTCCAAAACAAAAGGGTCCTGTATTTGTAGATATTTTGAGCACTTGGGGAGGGGGGGTTTGGTACCGTTTACACAACACTAGATCTGCTGTCACTCCTCGCCTGTACATACCAACTTCTACTACTTGTGAAGGAAAACAAACTCTTTGGCACTCGTATAGCCAGCACTATGCAGAAACTGAAAAATTTCTTTGGCATGCTTTGAAATGCAGAACACTATAGAGGAAATATACTAAATAAATAAAGTCTGCTCTAATTTCTTATTAAAATAATCACCTTATTGAGAAAACAAGATGTTGATAAAGCTGTCCATGGTAAAAATGGATATGATGATGACGGTGAGGATGATTAGAGTTGATGAGGGTGATGAAGTTAAAGACTTTTAATATTGTGCACATTTTTACTTGCATGCTGCACTGAAAATCATCCAGCAATGAGATGTTTTTGATGTGCAAAGCAGCTGATTTTTGCTGTATGCTTGCAAACTGTGTGTAGAGTGAAACACTGAATTCTTCCGGGATACGGGAGAGTCATATTTATAGATACATATATATACATACTACTTTCAAGTCATGGAAGAGAGGGGTACTGAATAGCTGCAAATACAGTGATGCTAGATGATACAATATTATATTGTATATTTGTATCTTTGGTTGCAAACTACTGTAAAGGAATGATGCATGTGTGGCAGTCCTGGGCAGAACTATTAAATGTTTCCCATATATCAAAGAGCAGTTGATTTACCTTTTTCGGGCCATGTTTTCACTTCTGCCTTGGAAGTGAAATCAAGTGCACCTAAAATATTACAAATTCTGCTTTTGCCCTGCTAGGATGAGCTACACGCTGAAGAATGACTATTCTCAACACATCTGAGTGCAGCTTTGGACCACATCTTTCGTACTTTTCAGGAGGAAAATCTGTTGGCAATGGCATATCTTTAACACGTTTTGCTGAAAAGTACTGAGTTGTGTTATGTCCCCAAAAGCCTCTCACAAATATTTTGAAAATAGCAAATCTTTTTAATAGTGTGTACTCTATGGCAGTCCCTGGAATACTGACTTAACCATAGGGATATAATAGTGGGGTGGCCAATGGAGTGCTTCTAGAAGCTCACAATACAATATTCATATCAAATGTTGAAGAAAGTTAGATGGGGAAATGGTGAAGCTCCAGGTTCTGATTGTGTGATAGCATTATCAATGGTTGAACTTTATAAAATTTCAAAATATTTCTTTCAATAAACCTCTTTAAAGCAAAAATCATTGTGGTTTGAATGATTCTTATGACATTTAACGGCACCGTTTAAAACAGAAATACTGTAACTTCATTAACTGTTGGAAAGTTGCATCATCTTCTTCACGCTCTCGTTTAGCCCCAAAGAACCACATGGGTTCTCTGTCTGAAAAACATTAATCATGTTTTTTAAGAGCGAGAAAAGGCCACAGTCTCACTGTGTCACAAATCCATAATGGAATTTTAAAAACCCATACAATTACAACACTGAACAATCCATCAATTCATCTTAATATAATATTTTATAGCAGCAACTTTTTTTCTATAACCTCTTCCATTCAACTCTACATTTATGAACATACATGCCTAAACGTCATCATAGTCTGTAATGACATTAGTTCCTTAAATCTTGCACGTGAATACAGTGGCATGAGAAAGTCTGGGCACTTTTGGTCAAAATCTGTTACTGTGAATACTTAAGTGAGTAGAAGATGAACTGATCCCATAACTCATTAAAGTTAAAGATGAAACATTCTCTTCGACATCTTAAGCAAGATTAGTATATTATTTTAGTGTTGTACAGGTTTAGAGTGAAAGAAATGAACACGTAGGAAACGTTCCGACGTGTTACTGAAACGGAGCTAAAGGCATGGGCGTCTGGTCACAGACACACAGTAAAGGGCCCTCCATCCTACTTGCCACACCTCTTCCTTTCCAGCAAACAAGCCCCGCGGACTCTTCAGAACGCGGGGGCTCTGGCGCCGGCTCTGGGGCCCCTGAGCCCTTAGGCTTCTGCTCGTGTGCCAGCGAGGTCCTCTTAGCAACCCCTGTGCCTGTAGGTAACTGTAACTGATGTTTGCCGTTATTCGCCACAAGGTGTCACTATAAACCTAAATTATGTGAGGTCGAACCATTTTGAAATTAACCCCCCCCACCATCCATGCGGGGAAAGTCGGTGGCCGCAGGAATTCGCTCACTACGTCATAGTAAACATGTAACCTGGATACATATGCGTCGTAAACCGCCGTGATCAAAGCCGGAATCCAATTTATAAACCTCACTGTTTGTTTTAGGCGTTTGTGTCAGGGGGAGCAACATCCAGCTCTTATTATTTTACTCCAAGATGAATAAAGAATAAATGTCCCAACGTCTCCCGACGTGTTTACATGTACCCGCTCCATCTGTAATACATGGGAATGTACTCGGGTGGTTTACACTTTACGGCTGGAGTCTCTGTCTTTTAACCAGAATTCCTGGCTTAACGGTGATATTTCAGTGATCTAGGTGGTATCGGGGTGCCTTCCTAGGCCGTGGCCGTATCCAGAGCCCCCCCCGACGATTGGACCGGCACCATCCCGTAAAAGGAGTCAAACTTCTCCATTGTACGTACAGGATGTCTGTCAAAAGTGCATCTAGCGAGGGCGAAGGGTCTGCATAGGGTTTGAAAGCTGTGGTTGGGCGATATCCCTGTCACCCAGAGCTTAGCTTCGATTTAATTGGATAAAACCTGAGGCCGTTAGCGTTATCGATTTGTGATTGGAGCAGAGCCTCTCCGGGGTGGAGCACGTTAGTTTGCAGCCAGCGGAGTGCACTGTTGGGTGGGCGGATCGTAGCATTGACAGCGACGCTCGGAGACTCCCGACAAAACTGTCAAAAAGCAGACAACTAACGGTGAGTCGAACGGAAATATGAACGCTGTGTTGTAGTCGCCGTGTGCGGGAAGGGCGTCTGTTTTGCAGTGAGTGTGGAGTGAGTGGGCAGGGCAGCCGGAGGCTTTGTGGCAGTGACATGACGGTGATTTTTGGATGAGTGATCTCACAGCGCGCATCACAGCGAAGGTGGGCTGGTGTGGGACGCTGCTGCCTTCAGGTGCTCCTCGGAAACTCGTCCTTTCTCGAAGGTATGGGCTTGAGTGCGCGGTAGCCATGCACTCGCCCTTCCGTGAACACTCGGCCGAAAGCAGTTGTTCAGCAGCTGTCGTGAACGCCTCGCTGCCACCACCTGCTACAAACTTTCACCTTCCCCCCCGCCCGTCATATTTACGACTAAGGTGGGTCGCTCGCGTGCAGCCGAACGTGGGTGGCTGCGGCGTTTATCCCCGGCAACGCTGGAGGCAGCGTGGGTGCGCACGGTGAAGTCGCACTGTCACAGCGGACAGGAGGAAAGCTGTGCAAGCTAGCTCGGGTCTGTGTCGGATCTGTCCATTCATATACAGTCTGTGAGAAGGACTCCAGGACTGAACGGCAAAACCACCTATGGTGCACCGTGTTTAGATTACATAGCCACTGTAGCCGACCCCTAAATACTTAACCCAGTGCGTGCATTGACCTCTCCCATGTTCCATATCATAGTAACATCACCACTACTGGCTGGGTTAGTAGTAGCTTGTATTCTTCTCCACTGCATCCTGCTCCATGACAAATCAAATCTGAGGAGCCACAGGGATACTCCCCTACTGTCTGCTGCCGCTGCTGTTGTGGCCCTGATCATTACTTACCACTGGCCGCTTGTGAGATTGCTGAGACACAAAGATAAGCCTTTCAGTTATTCCCTTTTCTTCAGTTCCCTCAGCATACCTGCGGCCATTACAAGGTTACACTGGGGTATACATATGTGGTATGGGCTGTTTGGGTGGGCTCATGAGTTGAAATGATGATCCTCGTATCAGATGCACTCAATGGCCACCTTAGTAGGTACACCTGTTAAATATTCATGCAATCCAACACATCAGCCCTCCTATAAATTCTATCTTTACAAAGACAATAATGCTCAGTTTTGATTGGCAGCGTCAGAGAGGTAATCATTTAACTACTATATGTGTTCATTATTGGCATTGTAGTTTGCATTGGTGTTGAACTCCGTTGCTTTATATGTCTCTAATGTTTTGCCCAACACACTTACAAATGTGAGGGGTCAGAAAATTAGAAACACCTCTTGGTATAATGCAGTCCAGTACAATACGATCACTAACTACAGTCTCAATAATAAACATAGAGTTGAATTAATACCTTTTTGGCCATGTCGATCAAAACTGAACATATAATCCTTCTGAAAGTAGAATTTACGGTTGAGCTGTTGTATTGAAAGTCCTCGTACTCTGTTTTTCCATGGCTTGCAAATGCATCTCATAGTCTTCATCAGTGGATGATGTTTGCGCAGTTGTAAATATGTCAGTCATGAAGGAGTTTGCCTGTAATAACCAGACAAAGTCCATTTTCGTTTCGAAGACTGTGAAGTGTGGTTGAAAGCCCCAGAAAATAAGTGATCATTTAGTTAAGATTGTTTTTCGTCAACTCCAACTGATGTTCAAAGTGATGAATTGTGTTCCACTGCTATGAATTGCATAAAACAAAATTTGACCAAAGAATTTTGTCACTTTTTGATACCAGTGCGCTCAGGATTATTTATTTGGACAACATGATTAGATCATATTAGCAAAATATGATTGCACTTAATGTTATATAAGATCATCACCCAGTTCTAAATGCTACCCACAAGAACAGCAAAACCTTCTCTGCTATTATTAGAGATATGATTCTGTAAGTTTTCTGTGTTGAATGAAAAATATTGATTTGCAGACTTTATTTTCTGCTTTGAAGTGTTGATGATCCCCAAAAGCCATAAGCACATTAAAACCCTGATACACAGATGGTCTAACACGGGCATTGTTCCATCTGACTGTTGACACCTGCACTCGAACATTGTGGTACATTTTGCCACAGAAATCGACATTATAGAGAGGACTCACAGCAGAGAGGATTGTCCCTCTCCCTCCCTCCCTCCCTCCCTGTCTGCCTACTTCTATCCAGATTACTCTTCAATCCTCCACAGCCAGATTACTGAGTGGGAAATAAGAGGTGGGACTGATCTAAGGCCCTGAATTCATTATGGACCTGATCCAATCACATCCCTAAACTGTCCCATTGCTTGTTGCTTCACTGTAAGCCCGCCAAAGTGATCAGGTTTTAGTCCTGAGGGGTTGACAGTTATCAAACAGGTCACAAGGGTCAGTCAGTGCCATACCGACTTTCTACCGAGCTGCCGAAATGAGCAGATGCGGTATGTGATACGAAAGTTTCACAATATACAGAGATGAAAGAGTGGTGAAACACGTGTTCTGCTACCCAGAGATCAAACCCCACCTGAAATTTCTGTTTGCCCTCAGCTGTGAGTCTCCCAGTTGGCCTGTCTTTAGAGAGAAAACACAAAGCTGGGCAGGAAAGAACAGAGAGTGAGTCTGCAGAAACACTTCTTGTCAAAATAAAAAGGCCTTTCTACCAGAGGCTCCAATTTTGAAGGATGCATACATTAGCTCATTAAAACAAAGTTGTATTGTGGAAGCCCCGTTTCTGTAGGTGTTGAGTGAAGTTAAGTGATTTTTAATATTCAAAACCTTTTCCTCGAGGGAGTGCAGTTTTCTGACACTGTGTCTCTTTTCCGTCTACTGTTCGGTGTTGTTCTGTATGGTGGAGGCAGTTGTGCTACTTTGGATGCAAAGTCGGGAGCTTGTACTGTTGAAACTCCTGTCGAGACGCGACACGGCCCTGAGAAGCATTTACTGCAGCCATTTTCTAGAAACACTGCAGCAGGACTGGCGCCATTAAGAGCAGATATTTCCACTTAAGAAAACGTCTCAAAAAGAAGACCATCTGTTTTATTTCCTAACTATTTTATAAATACATCAGCTCAGCTCTTCAATTTCTACTACAGTACAACGGTGTCAGTGCACTAAACTTTTACCAGTGTTTCCTTAGCTGGCCCACTTCAATGCTCAGCAGCTTCTTGCCAATATCAAATTTCAATCTCAGTAGTTTTAGAGTTTTTGACAATTTTGTATTCTGGGAAAAACTTTTCAGTGTTCTGCACTGCAAAAGTGCAATCGGACTTAATCATAGCCTGCTGAATGTTGTAGCCACTGCGACATACATATGCACGTTTGCCAGAATGTCATGTCGGACATTAATGTCGAAAAGTAAGCTTTGTAGAGGGAGCATAGTGTAGAGTTGGAGTAATGGTTGATCTTTAGGTTGCCCATAGAAACTAAAAGTGAAAGAAAATACAGCACACTGCCTTGAAACCTGTAACTGTATTCAATGTCAGTGTGGTTTGATATGTATACTGACTGACTGTGTGGAGCCACTACTAAAACACATGTTTAGGAGGCACAGCATGCAGATCTTTGAGGTACAGTATGTAGTTTAGGTTTAATTCATATATACTGAGTATGTTATACAAGTGATTACTCGTGTGTATGAGTCATTTCATACATGTTCCGGTGTCTGACAACAGAAACAGAAAACAGCTTTATCGGGAATACGGCTCTATTAAATGAATGTATATGTGAGCACAGAGGGTAGGAGAGGAGCAAACAGATAAAGGGCTGAACCTGGCTGACACCAGGCAGAACGAAATATGACGCGCACAAAAAGAATGCAACTTGGAGTTTTACTCTGTTTAAAATTATTCCTTCTGTTCGTTCCATATGCAGGACAAAAATGATATGAAATGTCAAAACACAGAGTGAAATGACCCTCTACTTTCTTTTTCTAGTTTCATTGGGTTGACTGATGCCAAAAATGAAAAGGACATCAGTCTTGTGATTGATCTTTACATACTTATGAAGTGACCCATTTAGTATGTGAGCCTTCAGGAAACTTTTGGTATATTAGAGCACCTGCTAGTGTGGCTTTTATTTCTGGCTAAGAAAAGAAATTCAAACTTACATGTTAAATATCTAACTTTCATGGTAGCTTCCTAAAAATGGAAAGTTGACTGAATGGTTCTAGGCCAATGGTTCTAGGCCATTGGTAATGAATTTACAGTATTAATCCAGGCCTCTAGTGACTTTTGGCCATGCACACGTAACTGACAAGTGATTAAACTGGCAATATAATAACTATTTAGGCAATGAACAAAAGCATAATTGGTTGTGACATACATCTTTTGCAGCATAAAAATGTAATAAAATTTGTCAGGTTAATCAAAATGAGAATGGAAGGAAGGGGTGAGTCAGGAAACCTAGTAGGAGGAGAAGGAAGGAAGGAAGTGAGGAAGTATTTAAAAGAATAGACAGGTCCCTAGAGTTACTCAGTTGGAGAGATCCCGAATTCTTCACAGGCTCTGGAATCTCAGTTGACTGGATCTGAGAGCCTCTGACTCTGTCTTTTTGCTCTCCACCCACACACTCTCCTCATTTCTGTTCACAATCCCTGAGCATCATAAATCATCCTAAACTATGTCTGAGAAGATTCTTTGCACTTATGAGACCTTGTGTATTGCAGCTTATTTGGGGGTTTTACAGGTCAGAAAAGAGGTTTACACTGGGGTGTAGGAAAGCTGACCTGGGCTCCATAGTCAGGGTTGTCCCGACTGTAGCAGGACACTCTCTTCAAGGTCACCAGGCTGCTTCACCCCAGCCTCTGTTGGAGTCTGAAAGCAGAGGAAATCCATCATCCATTTACTCCTGTGCTGCCAACCAATGCTGCTGCTGAGGGCAGTTTAGTCTGAGACTGAGTCTGAGATTATTATCCTTACATGATAATGCTTCCACAGTTCTGCGAAAGCTACAAACGTAATAAGCAATACATTCCGTTTTTTTTTTTTTTTTTTTTTTTTTTTTGGACACGACTGGTTTTTCTTCTCAGTTGCCACCTATCTCATGAATAATTTTCAGACATCATCCCATTTATTGATTCCTCAGGTGCCGTCTCCTCATTAGACTGTATTTGTAGCTTGGATGTTGGGAATATTCAGCGTCAGTTGCCAAGTTGCATGATGATTATACTATGTGGTCCAGAGTGCAGCTGCAACAATTATTTTCATAATAAATGAATCTGTCAAATATGCTTTTGATTGGTCAATTAGTTGTTTGGTCAATAAAATACAATAAAAAGGTCAAAAAGGCCCATCACAATTTCCTCAGGTAATGTCTTCAAATGTCATGTTGTCTTATCAACAGTCCAAAACCCAATGATATTCAGTTCACTATCGTAGAAGACTAAAAAAGACAAAATATTAACATCTGAGAAGATGAAACGAGAGAATTTTGAATTTTTTCTCAAAAAAATAATGCAAAACAATTACTTGAGTATCAGAATACCTGTCGATTCATTTTTTAGCGATCTTTTAATCGACAAATCTTTTCAGCCGTACTTGAAAGAGAAGTTCAAACCCTGCCAAATTTTTGTTGGATGCAGCCCCCCAAGTCTGCTGTCAGAAAAGTGGAAGGGGAGAGTCTTTTAGATGCTGTTTGATGATCCAATGAGCCCTTTAATTAACCCCTTAACAGACACTCCCATTTTTGTGCATAAGTCTGAGAATAATGCACTCAAAATAAACCCTTCTTCAACCCTTTGATTCCTCACCCTGGTCTCCTTGAGAGGTAGCTCTTTAACTTTTACAACCAGAAAACTCAGAATGAGTATAAGAGATACCAAACCAATGTTACTGTGGCACAAACATGGTAGAAATGTAAGTTTGTTGGTTTTTTTGCCTTGCCTATTTTTTTATCATAAAAAAGGAATATAAGGCTTATAGTATTAACTTTTGTGTGGAAAAAACTTTGGAACCATAGCTCCAAGTCTGAACCAATTCTGCGTCAACAGCTGCAGTGATAAGGGGGATCGTAAAATGCTTTGCACAGATAGGAGACTTAGAACTTTCAAACAATGTTGTTGTGTGAAGATTACGCAACCTAGTACAGGCCAAAACATACCTTGAGTAGTGCTACAAAAGCCAAAGCGTCCCACAGGTGGGACACTGTATTTTTAAATGTTAAGGCATATTGGAACTAACAGTTATTATTGATTTCGCTGATTATTTTCTTGATTAATTGTTCAGTCTATAAAATGTCAGAAAATAGTGAAAACTATCACATCACAGTTTCCTAAATGCCAAGGTGATGTATTCAGTTTCCTTCTTGTAGCATCAGAATCAATACAGCATGAGAGAGTGGACAATTATTCAATAATCATTTATCAATGTTATCAGTATAATAATATATTATTTATTAGTTTACAAATTCTACTGTTGATATGAATTATTTTAAGTCAATTTTAATTAATTTAAAAGTAAGTTTAAAAATCAGCCTTTGAAATCGTTTTGCACATTTTTGTTTTGTCTGATGTAATATACACTGGAGCACAGTTCATAGATGGTGGTCATAGCACTGAAAGTCAGTTTGATTATTTAGATTTAGTTTACATTTTCCATGTGGTGTGTCTGAAAAATAGGAAAATAACCACATCTTGTACTCAGCCGTGTTTCCCGGCCCTGTTAGACAGATGTTTGTCTATGCTCTTACTGTGGTCATTGCGTGTGAACTGTATAGGACTGGCTGACCTAAATGTTATGTGTGAGACCATGTGTACAAGACACCTTGATCCAGGAAAAGCATTTATGATTGGAGGTGATCAATACACAACAACACAGTGGTAAAAAGCTCCAGTACTGCCAGTAATATTTTACATCAGTGTTGACCCTGCAGTGGATCTGTGAAACATTTTATGTTGCTTACTGTAAAATCAATAAGGCTGTAAAAACTGGTGATTCCTTGAAGATGATTGTATTACAGTACTTTGAATTCCCTGAACCGTAGTGGCTGTGATTGATTTGTTTTCCACCAAAGCATCAGTTAAAGTGCAAATCAGCGGCTTTTGTCTTTTCTCCACAGTTGTCAGAAGTTTGCAATTAATGAAGTTGTATGTATGCTCTCAGAACGTTCAGCAAGGTCTGCTGGCAGACAAGCTTGTAGTTTAGGTGATAGCCAGGTCGTGGCCATTGTTTCAGTTCTGTCCAAGCCCCACATGGTACTTGTTAGGTTGGCGTCACCGTCAAATGAGTTGTTGTCTTTTAATGCTGTATGGGCTTAGTGTTAAGAATCGCTTTGAGGGAAGTGAATTTTTGAATATTCATTTGGGCAGTGCTGTATCATATCCAAAAATAACTTTCATCAGGTATAAGTTCAGAAAGGAAAAAAAATGCTCTTCTTTTCTCATCAGAGAGTGAGAGGAATGAAAGGAAAACCTACACTTTGACTTAGGTTTACCTCTGTCTTTTAATGAATTATTGATCACTGATTATTGTTTTTATCTTAAGTCAGTGTAGCAGCCATTACATCTGTTTGCAAAGGGAATGCCAGTCAATCTATGGCTGGAACTACAATGATTTTTTTGTTAATGACTCAATGAATGGTTCAGTCTTTGTCCATCCCAGTTTCCCACAGCCCAAGGAGACTTTTTCAAATTCGTTTGTCTGTCTGACCAACAGTTCAAAATCTGAATAAATATCCCATTAAAAAAAACCATTAGACCCATTAAAAAACAGACAAAAGCAGCACATCCTGACATGTGAGAAGATGGAACCTGCAAATATTTGGCTTTTTTTGCTTTATAAAACACTTAAATGATTATTCAGTTATTAAAAATTATTTGCGGTAATGAATAATAATAGTAAAGTAAAATAAACTCTCCCTAGGAGACATTAGTAGGTATATTAGACCTACAGCACACAGGGCTGATAAGAACCTTTGTATGGTAATAAATAAGATGCGCAAAATGTGGCACCCCACAGGTTTTGGATTAAAGCTTCCAAGCTTAAAATATAAAATTGCGTCCAGCTAAGTCAATAAAGCTTTATTTGATTCTTTTATCAAACATAAACACCCAGTCACATGAGAAAGTGGCACAGCAAAGTTTATCTGCATGTCTTTGTGGAATATTTGGTTCTAGAGGTTTGGAGGCATACAGAGTACTCTTTAAGCTAGTTAGCTGGCAATTCAACCTCTAACACACTGGCCAGCCAGAAAAAATCTAGCTCTAGTAAGTCACAATAGCTCCCCAAGCTGCTTTCTCTCTTTTCTGTAACATGCAGTTTAGGGCTCCAGGCCAAAATGGTTGCATATGTGACCACGCACTTTCATCATCAGTGCGTATCTGTGAAACAGTCCATTTAGCTGTAACCGTGGTCCAAAGATGAAGCAGTCTATAGCTGATTATTTTAAAAGACAAAATGAGGAGAGAGAGGAGGAGGCTGGTGGAGAGGGAGAGCCAACGAGAGGTCCCAACTCAGAATCGACTGATGATGAGAGTGCAGGCTGCAGGGAGGGACAGACTGAGGCAGTGAAGAAGAAGAAGTACTACTTATGGCTACGATGGGTAACAGTACCCGTGGTCGTGGTACGAGGGGAACGCTATTCTGTGTGTGTATTGTAGATAATATGGCCTATTCGTGGCATATTATTGGACTCTCCAGCTCTCCATATCCCCCCCAAACATCGTCAAGGTGGTCAAAGGTGCAAATTTCAGGTCGAAGTTCAACAAATTTGAAGTATACCTTAGAGTGAATCCACTGATTGTGGCGATTCCATCGAAATTAAATGATTTTCCATTAAATTTTTGGCTGTTTTCAACGCAGGTGTGCCAGCATCAAAAATAACAACATATCCTTAAATCTGCATGCCCTCTGGCCTCCAGAATGTGACCTCGGATCATCATATAAACTGACTGAATGTCTGAATTCACATTAAACACACACTCACTTTTTCTTCAGCATGTATTAACATGTTTTATACTTAATATGTATCATGGTGAAAGATGAGCAACATGTTGAGGCAACAGTCAGCACTAGCTCCAAATTGTGGAGTTGAGCAATCCCCAATTGATTGCAGTTAACCAGAGTCAACAATGTAATTTTTTTCTGCCTTTAGAGTGTATGCAAAGATTACAAATGATAATAGTTCTAACTTTGTAAATATACGTAGTGTACAGATGGGTGACAAATGACAAACAATTTGACAGATTATTTTCAATTTAAATCAAGTTATCAGCTATTTGAAATGGTAGGACTTTTTTTCTCTCAACAGCCCATCAGAAATCATGGTGATTTATCATGTGGATTTCTGATGGCACTGTGTCTCATAGGCAGCCAGACAAACACAGATGTGTCCATCTGCGCTATTCTGTGTGAGCACATACATAGATGTGTAACGTACGTGTGTGTGTGTGTGTGTGTGTGTGTGTGTCTGTGGTGGGGCTGGAGGGGTGGAGTCTGAGATTGCGTGACAGTGGCGGATTGAATGAATGAAATGATGGAGGGACAGAGGGCAGAGAGGAAGAAAGGGATGGCACAGAGTGAACTGGTTGCTGTAATCCCCTCTCACATCAGTAGCAGCTGGACCAGTGTGTCAGCAACCAGGCTTTACTACTGCCAATCAGCCCTGCTGGGAAGTGATGCAGCAGGGTGAAGAGATGGATGTCACACAGATGGATGGATAGGTAGATGGAGGAATATGGTGAAGAGTTGTGTTTCAGACAAGGGAAGGCAGGGAATCCTGAATTCTTTGGAATTGTCAGTATTAGTTAACTATACAAACAGTACCTAATAGGAAGAATTCATTTCCTGTCGTCCTTTTATGTTTACTGCTCATTAATAGTTTCAATGCTTTCATCAGCTTTAAACTGGAAATCTATTCTTGATTTTGGATGTTTAATTAGCCTTAAATTTAACTGCACATAATATTGAAAAGGCCTTAAACACGTAGCAGTGCATCTTTAATGCTAAATTCAAAGAATCCGCCAGAGAGACCCATCTCACATTACATCAAAAGGTCGAAATACAAAGAAAAAGACAGTCGAGGGAAAGTAGTTTGACTGAGACAGAATGCTTGACAACAAGATAACAACTGAGACAGCAGTGAAACTACAAACACAGAAACCCTGCAGACCAGGAGATAAGCTGCAGAAACCAGCAGTAGTTGTGTCAGTAAAAAATAAATAAATACGGAAATGAATTTATGTACAGAAATAGTCAGTCGAGCCGTCCGATCAGCATTTCAGCCAAATAAAGTCTCAGTTCTTGGTTGTATGCTTTTTCTTACTGTTTGACCACATTCACAGCAGAATAATCATTAGTGTTCCTCAGTGCCAGCTGCTAGGTCGAGGCTGAGGTTACATGTATGAGCAAGTCAGCATTTTTTTCCACCACTGTGAATTATCCACAAGAGAGAGAAATGTGCGCTGCTTCTCTGACACTTGTCCAGGGGTTGTTGGGGATTTTGCATGTTACGGTTTGTTCCTCTAAACTCCAGGTGGAAAGGTGGAAGATGATTTCACATTTTTAGTTGCTGATATATTATCTTTGCATACAGCTTGCATACCACAGGGCTCTTATCCCTTCTCTAACCCTGTACATTTATCACACGTATGTGATTAAAGTTCTCTGTGAGACTCATATTCAGGTGTGCAGGGCTGCCCTGAACAGGTCTGGTGCTACTATATATATGTACACACACACACACACACACACACACGCACATATATATATATAATATTATATTCTGTCATATTTGAATATGAGTATAAATGGAGATGTTGCTTGTGGAAAAAACGAAAAACATTCCCAAATAGCTGTGAACAGACATCAGGAATGTGAAGCATTTAAAGTTCATGGTCACATTCATGAGTAACAGGGCAGAGAACTACTTTTTTGGTCATATAGAAGCCACTATTGTATTGGGCCAGCAGACCAAGCTGCAGTGTATACACACATTAGTGAATACCCTGGATGAGTGTGTGTCCACTACCTGTGTGTGACAGTGTTGGTTTTGGGATTAGAGTTTGACCTCTGTGTGCAAGTCTGTGACCGTGTGCGTTTGTGCTGCTTTGCATTCCACTGCGATGTGTAAAGCCTCGTTCTGCAACAATAGGGCATAGTTCCCAAAGAAATACTGTGTCTGTGTGTATTTCAGAGAGTGTAGGCGAGACCATACACCATACAGGGAATTCATTCAATCACTGAGGCTGTGTCCCCTTGCCAGAAGAGATGAGGAAGGCAGGAGAAAATGAACAGGAGCAGGAGGAGAGGGGAGGGAATGATGGAGGGTGTGGACAAGACGACCTGTCTGTCTGTCTGTCTGTCTGTCTGTCTGTCTCTCTCTCTGTCTGCTCTCCAAAGTGCATGCTAATGGGATACAGCAAGCGCTGAATTATGCAAACATGTCCTAAGAGTCCTGTGTAATGCTATTAGGACTAGAAGACAGCTATGTCACACGCACGCACGCACGGACGCACGCACGCACACACACACACACACACGGTCAAACACTAGCCCATTCACTTAGCCCTCAAACAGGCCCACTGTGAGTTCCATCAAGGCACTTTGTGGATGTGAGAGGGCAGGACACACACACACACACACACACACACACACACACACACACACACACACATACAGGGCACATATTAACATTACCTAAAGTGGAGCTCTGTGAATAAAGCCAAACATCAAAGACACACAGACTCTTAGGATAGGAGCAGATGAGGAGGACACTCACTGATCCACAACACACACATCTCTCCCTTTCCATTTCTGTGCTGCTTCTATCTTATTGTCAAATAAGTGTGTTTGGATGTAGTATATTTATTGTGTTTATATGAGTAAACATAAACTTAACTATATTTTTATCATTTTAAATATTTTAACAGTTCAAAAAAAAAATACAACATGAATTACAGTGTATGCATTTGTTCAGAATAAACACACTTTCTGAAGAAATCTGACGAATCTTGTCCTTTCAACAAAATTGGCCAGCACTCAGACCTGAAAAAGGATTTGCACCAATACAGGACTTGCATCCTTGCCAGTCAGACAAGGTTAAAATAGGGAAATGGGCTGAATATTGGCAGGAAGAAAGAGTCCCCCGTGGAGTTTCATTTTAACAACTGAAATGCTGGGTCTGTGGTAGAGCCTCACGCCCTCCTTTCACTGTCAGCTGTGATTTACAAACAAGGACTTGTACCTGGCATTGTATGTTTTTGGCAGGTCGCAGATACTGTCCATCCATGTCCATGTCCTTTCAGACATTTCCCAACATCCAAACAACCAACCAAGGAACTGCTGGACTATGAAATTAAAAACCATCTGTTTAAAATGCAGAGCTTGTGCCTTTTTACCCAACATATGCATTTCAATTGAATTTCGTAATATACCAGTATTAAAAAAACCTTTGGAATTGTATACTTGGTACTGTACAATTTCGGGAGTGAAATCTTTTCATTATTTAGCATTTCTTCATGACAATTCACCAAAAATTCATATTATCTGTCTTTTTATTATTATTATTATTTTTTTTTATCTGTCACCTATATTCATTTTCTTTTCCTTCACTCTTCTTCACTCCATCGTTCTCATGCATCCTCACCCACAATTCTCTCCCCTCTCCTGTCAAACCCCTCCCATTGCTCCTTAACAACATCTCTTTCTTCTATCGGAGGATCGATATAGCTTTCATTTGTTTTCTCATTCTGCCTCCTCTCCTCTCCTCTCCTCCTGTCCTCCTATTCTCATTCTCTCCTTGGCAATTGGGTGGTTTACAGATTATGGAGGCTCTCATGGTTTTACATCACCACTGATTAGGAAAGCAGGGCTCTGTGTACTTTTCTCACACACACACACACACACACACACACACACACACACACACACACACACACACACACACACACACACACAGAGAGAGAGGCACAGTTCAACTGAAAGCAAAAATTGTCAATTCTTTTGCCAATTAATTGGGAAAGCCCTTAAAGACTGGCATGGCCCCTGCATTATTCATCTGCATTATGTATGACATACTATTCATTTTGTAATATATGTGGTACATCGCATAAAAGCTATGCTGTTGCATAATGATCTTGTCCATATGGTAGAGGCACACATGCATGCACTCACTTCCTTTAATGTGAAGGTCTAAAACTGCACCAGAAAGACCTGTAAGCAGTTTCTGTACCGTTTATGTAATGTACATACAACATCTAACATTTTCTATCATTCTCTGTCCAACACAAACTCATGAGCATATGCTAAAGTCACATATAGCCAGTGTTTGAGCACACACACATTTCCAGGACTGTGTGCAGTCTTTGCTTCAGTGAGTCATCAGTCTATTTCCATCCGAGTCACATCAGCTTCATCTGCCGGTGTTGCATCCGGGGAACAGGATTGATGGCAGCATGAAAATTGAGGTTTCAATTTGTCTAAGCGAGTGTGTGTGTTGCATCGTGATTGCTATGCAGCAGCCCAGCTCAAAATGAATACCTACTGTAGTGAGCACATTAGGTTGCTTCCTATTTTTGACCTATCGTTGTCTTCCATCAGCTCTAATCATGAGAACTCCATATAAATGCAGCATTGGACCCTGCCTTTAAAACATTGAACCAATATGAATCTTAGATACAGTTTTGTGTTTTCATGTCACTGATTTACCATGTGACTGGTTGACTCATCATTTGGTTCATCCACCTTTTGAGTAGCTGATTTCTTTATTTATAGAGTGGTTAATCACTTTTATCCTAAAAATTCTGATTCGTTCTCATACCTTTCTGATATTGACAATGATAATGACCTCATAAAATGGAACAGGTGTTGGCTAGATGTGACCGACACCCTTTATCTAGTCACTGTCACTGTAGCATTGTAACAACATAATTTGATAATTCTTGTAGTACAATTTTTATATAAATAAAAATCACAAGCATGACAATAATTTTGGGGTACTATAGTAAGTGTTAAGAAGTGATGTGTAGTTATTGCTCTAACTTACTTTACACTCAATCCCAATCAGTTCAACCTAGTGAGTGAGTTAATTTATTACCTGTTACCCACACTGTTGCAAACACCTACTCAAGTAAGATAAAAAGTACTCGGAAGTTGTTATCATTCTTAATCTGGGGGCAGACAGCTGCAGACTTACTTATGTGTATCTGTGAATTAGGTCATTATTAGGGATTTTAGGTCACACCATAGTAACACTTATAGTTGTGCACCACAGCAAGGACATTGATCAGCCCATTTGTACAAAGTATTTGTGTTCCTAGCCTAGGGTCAACACAAGCAACACTGTATAGTAGTTAAGGAGCTGGAAAATGAGACTCTGACCTGACCAAGACCCCTCCGCTAAAAGTTCTGTCACTATTAATGGCCTGCTGGTGCAGATGGATGCATCAGGCATGACTTTATACACCATGTCATCTATCATTCCTAAATGGGAGGCATCAAGTGGGGCCACATAAAGCCTCCATAAACTGTGACAGTATGCAGACAACACATGGTTTGACCTTTTTTAAGCTTCCTGTTTAAATATAGCAACCATCATTCACCTTGTGTGTTTGTGCGTGCGTGCGTGTATGTGCGTGTGTGTGTGTGTGTGTGTGTGTGTGTGTGTGTGTGTGTGTGCGTGTGTGTGCACGCGCTTTTGGCTTCATTGCTTTTCTGACTCTTAAAAAACACTCACTTTAGCCTGGCTGCCATCACTTTTTATGTAACATGCTTCCAAGAATGTGTGTGTCCTCTCTGCTCTGACCCCTTTTATGCAGTATACATCTTTTATAAGTGCATCAACCGTCACCTTCACGTCTGTATGTGGGTTTGTTGTTTGCAAATATAGGAAATTTGAGAACAAAGTTCGAAGAGAGAGCATATTTTTAATTGGGTATTTATGGTCTGTGACTCTTGTCCATTTCTGTCTACCTGCATGTATCGCTCGTGTGTCAGTCAGATCCGTCATACCCATGTGTAGAAGCAATACTGGTTTTGGTTGTGTATCCGAGGGACTGTCAAATGAACACGAACTCACTCACATTCATTCAAGCTTGAGCTCTTTGGACCAAATAGGAACACGACTCATGAATTATTTTTAGGGACTTCTCTTGTAAAAGGAAGCATTAAAAAGGCAATAAAGAAAGTTTTTGTCTGAACTAGTAATTGCTTATGTTTATATCAGCAACAACAGTTATTCCATGAATTCTGAATAAATTCTGTACGTTTTTGTTATTTTTTTGTTATTTATTTATTTTTGCTCCATCCTGTGCCACAATGTAAATAGTGGCTCCTGAATTTAATATAGTTTTAGTCATATGTTAGTGATTTGATTATTGTTTTAGTCAACTTATATTTGGAAAAAAAAAGACATTGTCGTCCAGGTCTTATTACTGAAACTTTTGTCTAATTTGTACATTTTTAAGAGCATTCTGAGGCTACAGCTGTCGTCAGAAGTGACAGGTACATATACTGTACATCTGTTACTTTCCTTCCAAGAATCAGTAACGTCTGCTAACATTACTGGCAGACAAACAACATTACTGAAATACAAGTTGTTCTGCCTGTTCAGGTCAAGCAGCTACAGTAAAGAGAGATACGGTATTTTAGGTCAAACAGTGTGTCGTCTGCATATTGTGTGAGGTTTTTTTTGCCAAGATACTGTTTTACTAATCAGAAGTATACAATGCGTGATTCCACAGATGAAAGCAGGTATATGTGAAATAACTACAGTAATTATTAATTTGTCCATTCAGCTGTCTTTCAAAGTATTGTTTATCTTAAATATAACTTTTGTCATAGTTTTTGTTTTGATAGGTTACTCTATATTTTGTCGTAATATGTTTGTTAATTGTGGAAGAAGGGTCTGCAACAAGTATTTTTCATTATAGTTTTTGTTGACACTGTTAACACTGCAAAGCAATTGGACAATCTTAGCTCAGGAACAGGGACTTTTTCAGAGCAATTTTTAGACCTGGGGCAGGTACTTTCCTGCTTTTGAAAGCAGGAAAGTACCTGAGTATAATGTAACACAGAAAAGGGCAATTAATTTTTTAGCTCTGTAACTGCACCTTTTCACAGGAGCTGTAGACATTCATGCACACACGGAAACAAACAGACATACACAAACACACACTTTCCAGTGTCTCAACATAGTGAGTGACAGAGGATCACTGAACTGCACCTGTACACCTCCTGAGACTAATTACAATACACAGTCTGTCTGTCTATTACACTCACACACCTACCTCCCTGGGGCTTTAGGCCACTCCTTGTATTTGAAGATAAACCAGAGACCTGTGGGCTCTGTCTCTCTGTCTTGTTCTTTGCCTCTCTGTCTGTCATCAGGGTCTCATCACTAATGGTACTATTAGTAGTCGTATAGTCTGATGGTGAACGTACCACCATCTTCTTACATAAACAACCGTGTGTTAGTGTGTGTGTGTGTGTGTGTGTGTGTGTGTGTGTGTGTGTGTGTGTGTGTGTGCATGAGAGAGTGAGTCTGTGTGAGCAATGTGTCAACATGTTAGCATGTAGTTTGTGTAATGCTGGAACAGTCATCTTAGGGGTTAAAATGTGAACTGATGCTCAGCTATTTAGAGGTGTCAGAGATTATGTCTCTGAGTACAAGTTATATTGAATGGGTGTGTGTGGTTGGGTGTGTCAGAGAATGTGCACACTGATATCCTGCTTTACATTTATATCAGAACAAAATCCATAATTATCGATGTAGCTTCATTTTACACACTGGATTATAGTGATCTCTGAATGGGGTTGCATTACCAAGTGAAACTTTCACTATGTGGGAAAGTCTCTGAGGGTTGTTACTGAAATTATGAGGTTATAAAACTGTCACCTGCATTTTTGAAATAATGGGTCAAAAAATGACTGACCAACATTATACCACTTCACATGTCAGTGAATATCAGTGATATTTTACGAGATTCCTGATCTAAAAGACTAGTAAGAGTATTGTAAAATACCTTTTTCTCTTAGTGTCTCTCTGTAAACGATGAAATGCTGTAAACACATGCTTTGAATTTGCCGAAGGCTTAGGTGTGATCTCACTAGGACAGAGTATGAGGATGTTTTAAATAAAATACCTCAGTTCCATACTTCAGGTCCTTTTACCATTTCATGTTAAAGTCAAAACTGGTATCATTTTAAAATTTTTCGTTATTTTGACGATGCTGTCTGCTCAACTGCAGAAAGAGATTCACTGTTGGCAACACTTTTTGAACTTTGTTACTTGCTCTAAATAGTCATTGGTTACATTACTTAGTATCAGGCAAAGATATTAAAATTACTATTAAAATTATTTAAACTCTAACTTAACGAACATTTTGATAAGAATGTCTTAAATTTGGTTTATCTGAGTTATAGTCCACAATTTTTTTGACTTCTCGGCCAACTTAACTAAATAGTTGTTTTATGGGCTAAACTCCTAAACATTTGTTGTCGCTAGCTCCATGTGAAGAATCCATAGGATTCTCGTGTTACATTTTCTTTCTGTGTCTGTGTTAGAGTGTGTTGACAAGTGCTGTGATTGTGTGGCTTGGTCAAATAGACTGAATGGCTTGCTAGGAATGTCAATGATAGCATCTCTCTCAGATTAGTGCGATTGGCAGATGGACTAGGGGACAGCTCAGATCTCACTGCGCATGCACAGACACACACAGACACACACACACACACACACACACACACACACACACACACACACATACACAGCTATGCAGGAAAAAAATGGTCATGCTAAGGAATTTGCCATTTTATTGTCTGACATTATCAGTCAAACAATTGCTACATACCTTAGAGTTTACAAAATGTTTAATGTTTTTTTTTGTGTGCTAAACTTCCATACAAGTCTATATAATTTAATAGTTCTTGCAGTTTACACAAGATTTTTGGTAAGGAGTTTTTATGATATGACACCTCCACATGACAGGTTGGAGGATTCCCCTGTGGGTGTACACGGAGTTGTGATTTAGAGGGTGTGAACAGGTATTAGATGACAGGGTCTCTTGCCTCCCTGCCCTCCTTCCGCTTTCATGTGAACTCAGAGATGGAGGGTCATGCTGTGTGTGAGAACTTGTGTTCATGTGAGTAATGGCACTTTTCCCAGAGATATCTCTGCTTCTTGTAGTCTCTCCTTCTCACACACAGACACACATGCAGTTTGAGGTAGACCCCCCCCGGGTGCGTTTATTGATTAGTGAGGCAGGGTGGGACCCAAAGGTTTACAGAGTGAGCTTTAACTGAAACAGAGAAACAACTAGTACTAGCTAAAATCTTACAGACTAGTGCTTGCCAAACTGGTAAAGCAAAGGAGACCAGATAGTCCGCAGCAAAGTGAGAAATGGTTTCTTTTAATGATTACCTGGTTAACCGTCTAGCTAGGGGGATTTAGTAACAAGGATTTTGCTGGAGATCACACACCCAATCTGCAGCATCAAACTAGAAGTCCAGCTTGTAGTCTGAAAGATTCTGTTGGTTTCTGAGGTAGTTTTCTGAACCAGTTTTGCTGAGCTATTTAAAGTAGTTTTAATTACAAAGCAGGTCCTGTGTGGGTGTTTGTGTGTGTGAGAGAGAGAGAGACAGACATACAGACAGACAGACAGACCTGGTTAAGGTCTAAAAGTCCCTTGTCAGCTGTCTCTGTATATAAACTGGAACTAAATAAGAAGCATGGCTGCTGCTGAAAAAAAAGGGGAAATGGCCTCTAATACACACACACACACAAAATAAAGTGGTGTGATGAGTGATAAACAAGACATACATGCGAAAACCCGCTTCCACACGTAAGGTAAAGACAGATGAGCAGGAGTGTGTGGAATCACCAAGAGAACATTAATCTTACATAATGATGAAAATTAATCCAGATTATGTTGTTACTGGTAGATATTATTTCTATTAATCATAACTTGCTGTGCCAGTTATTTCAGGAACGTTACAACATAACTGCAGACTTCTAGTAACATTTTGATGATTTTAGAACAGTGAAGAATATGTATAATTGTAAATATCTAATTCTTCAGTCAGTATTTCACCTGGTCTCTCTGAAGTGACAGGAAGAGGAGAAGCCAGTAGCAACAACCATAGAGCCATAAACACACGCACACGCGCACACACACTCTTCTACAGTACACACCCACTAGCATGGTAACTGAGTAAGCTGAGCATTTAGAGGAAGTGTCACACCCCTCTTAGAAAGTGACATCAGAGATGAGTTTTCCATACAGTGGCTTCAAGCCCAGGCCACTGAACACTTTGTTTTTCCAGACCATGTTGAGGCTGTCTGCTTTAATACATATTACACACTACACTCATAATACATCTATGCAACTACTTTTGAGTCCTGTGTATAGTTTTATTAAATATCCCCTAGTGAGCAGTGAGATAATATTGTAGATGGTGGAAACCCCCAATTATTATGACTATACATATATCCATCTTCGAAAAAACCTCAGTCATTCATGTTCTCTTTCCTTGTGCGTATTTTGAAACATTAACGAGGTCACTGAAGATATCTGTCTGAGGCACATTTTTCAATTTTTCCTTCTTTTAATTAATATTTCACTCTATGTTGTGAAAGATTTGGCAAGTTTTTGACAAAAGTTTTTTTTATTCTGTCATTTTCATAAGGATTTTTAAAATAATGTGTAATGGGTGCATTACATATTATTTCAGGGTCACAACAGGACAAAAAGCTATTATCTGCAGTAAAAATACCTCCAAATGCAGTGTGAAGCAGGCAGAAGTAATGACTGGAATACATTAGCTTGTGGTTGGAATTGGGGCTAAACAGGAAGTCAACATTACTGGGTATCATTTCATCGATACAAATATTTATTGTGCTAAATAATGATTCTGAGCAAGTTGTGGTTAAAAAAAAAAAAAATCAGCCAACAGATATAAACCAATTTTTATTTATTTTCGTAGGTTTGACTTCCTAGTTCAATTCTGAACCACTGTATTGTACTGCTGTGCACACGGTGCTCCAATGCAGTAAGAGATGTCAGAAAATAATGGAACATGTTAATCACAGATTCATAAAGTGCAAGGTGATGTGAAAAAAACAACAGCAAGACCTCAAATTTTTGAAGCTGTAATAAAAAATATTGCCATTTAGTGGTAAAGAAAGGATATTAAACTGCCCTGCAGTTGTTTTACGGCACACATTGTCCTTGGACAGTGATCATCATTCTACATTCACTGCCCAAACCCATAAAGTAATAGAGTTGGTGTAGTTGGAGGCAGGCAATTGTTGACATTGAAACTGCCAATTTTAAGTTTTGCAGTCGGATTTTGTCAAAATCCACAGCTCCTAACAGCAGACTGGTCTGTCACTTCCTTCCAGCAGCAAAAGCATATCATTTTGGGTATGATGATGACTGTGCAGCACTTCAGGGAAGTGATCTCACACTTTGTGTGACACAGGGTGAACCTCTCACTTTTCTCTTACTTTTTTAGGAATGTTACACCGGGGAAAAGATACTAGCTAGCTCAGTCATTCACTCCATCATCCTAACTCTGCACCTGCAATATCTATGCTTTCTGGTCCTGTGGACATGCACTGTATGATTAAGGCTCATTGTTTTCATCTTCTAGTAATTTCTTCAACAAAAACACCCTTTTTTTTGGGTGAAAGATTGCAGATTGGTATAAATCGATCATAGCCCTGTGATCGATCTGCCTCTCGCCCAGTGTCAGCCCCCTGCGACCCTTTAAAAGGATATGCGGTATAGCTAATGGATGGATGTATGGATAAATCGATCATCCAGTTTTTCTATGCGCATTTATCCAAAAGACTAAGACCGCTAAGGTTTACTGTAAACAAGATCTGTTTGCAACGAGAACAGCTTAGAAGCTCCTCCAGTGATAGAAAGTCAGGAGAAAAATGTGAAAACAAGCTTTAGATTACCCACCAGTCTCTCAGTTTAAAAATTGTCAATGTTGACACGTTACTAGAGAATCTTTTCTTTAATTAAACAGGTGAAATGATGTCACTATAAGTCATCATTCATGCCTCCAAATGACTTCTTCAGATCATTTGCTTGTATTGATGAAATGGCACAAAAGGAATTAAGCTGGCTACACGCTCCCAGCTGCGGGCTCTGCAAACACGTGCAAGCCGGCAAACCTTCACAATTATGTAATTATGGCCTGTCCAAAGACCCAGCACATGCTTCATGAAATTTTCAACATCAAGATCTGCAGCCGCACTAACCATGTGCGGCTCCTGGTTAACGTTTGGCTCCTTAGTCTGTAGGAATCCCGACCCAATCATATCCTTTTCCGACTCCTTCCAAAACACACCGATAAGTAACGTAAGCTATTTATAAAGACCAGAATAACAAAAGAAAGTACAACCCATCATACGTGCTGTACATCAACATGAAGAAAGTAAAACTTTTAACAAAGACCCTTCCAGTTTGGATTTTCCTGCTCTTTTATTTTTCATAAAAGAAAAAACAAGTGTCTTTATTTTTCCACATAAACAGTCTGGTTGATAACCTCAGGTCAATTTCAGACGCTTAGCTACCTGGCAGCATGGCTGTTGTTGAATGTGAAACATGGTGAACAGATATACCAAAACCTCAAAATATCCTCTTTTTTAAGCTATCATGACCTTTAAAAGCTCTGCAATGAGTCTTCCAAGTTTTGAGGCAGTGACGTAGTCTATCCTGTCAGTCTGTGAAGCTAAGGTTAATCTTAACTTGAACAGCCCGAGTGCAGAATTGTCAACCGTTTCATTAAATTTGGGGTAGTTAGTTCATTAGCAAAACATTGTCAGACTTGACTTAGTAGCAGTTTGTTACTATTGCAATAACTGGCCAACTTTATTGCAGTTTTTGATGGATATAACACTTTTGAATATCAGGATTATATGGAAAAAGTACTCAGTAATGTCAGGTATACCACTTATGTAATTTCCTAATAACTGTTGGCTAAAATTTGACAATGTAGAAGAAAAAAGGTGGGATTACTCAGTAAGTTCACTTTTCTCTGATTGGTCTAAGACATCAGCAACAAGCTACTGCAGTATTTTATATTGGATTCATATGTTGTCTAGATCCAAGATACAGCTCTGGAAAAAATTAAGAGACCAATGCAAAATTATCAATTTCTCAGATTTTACTATTTATAGGTATGTATTTGAGTAAAATGAACATTTGTTTTATTCTAAAAACTACTGAGAACACTTCCCCCTAAATTCCAAATAAAAAAAACCACAGTCCTTTAGAGCATTTTTTTTTGCAGAAAATGACAAATGGTCATAAAAAAAAGATTGTGTTTTCAGACCTCAAATAATGCAAAGAAAACAAGTGAATATTCATTTTTAAAAAAACAGCACAATACTAATGTTTTAACTAAGGAAGAGTTCAGAAATCAATATTTGGTGGAATAATCCTGATTTTCAAACACAGCTTTCATGCATCTTGGCATGCTCTCCACCAGTCATTGCTGTTGGGTGACTTTATGCCACTCCTGGTGCAAAAATTCAAGCAGCTCCGCTTTGTTTGATGGTTTGTGACCATCGATCTTCCTCTTGATCAAATTCCAGAGGTTTCCAGCATTGTCCTGCTGGAAAAACCAATCCTCAGAGTTGGGGAACATTGTCAGAGCAGAAGGAAGCAAGTTTTCTTCCTACCTTACTCCAGTACTCTATGGTCCAATCCTTATGGTCTTTTGCAAACCTCAGCCTGGCTCTACTTTGCTTCTCATTGATGAAGGGCTTTTTTTCTAGCTTTACATGACTTGAGTTCTTCCCCTAGGAGCCTGTTTCGAACCGTCCTCGCCGTGAACTTCACCCCAGCTGCCATTTGCTATTGTTTTTGTAGGTCAATTGATGTCATCCTACGGTTGCTGAGTGACATACGAATGAGTTGACGGTCATCCCGGTCAGTGGAGTGTCGTTTTGTTGTCCCCAATGTCTGCTGCTTGACCTTGTTCTTATGAACCGCTGTCATAGAAATTTTAAGGATGAAAGCAACCTGACGCTCACTCTATCCCTCTGCCAATAAAGCCAGAATTGAACCCTTCTTTTCCTCACTCAAAACATTTCCTTTGGCATGGTCAGTAGTTATTTTTTGATTCCAGCTACTTTTGAGGTACTACTAGCACTGTTTTTGGGATCCAGATGGTCCTATTGCAAGAGGATAGTGATGACCACTGCAGTGGTTTTTATACTTTTCCTCGTCAAATAAGATTTGGTTCAGGTGATCACCTAATCAGTACCTCACTAAGTAGAATGAGGTGTGCTTGTGCTGGAATTCAACAGACACTGGGATGGAATGGCTGCCATACATGTAGAGATGGTGATTTCAGAAAAAATGGCAGTGGTCTCCAGTGGTCCAGAGCTGTATGATGCTTTGTATAATAATGGTACAAATAAAAGCCTGTATAATAAATTAAAAAAAAAATCCAATTTAAATTGTAATTGCAATATTGTCCTCAAGAATTGCAATTAGATACTATCGTCAAACTGTTCAGCCCTTGTCTCTAATATTTTCATGCCTTGTGATCTGTCAGGTAACTTAAGTTATTTTCTTTCTGCAGCTTAATCATCCCCATGTTTGCTTGTCATGGTTCTTTTTTGTTTACACACAATAGTGGTGTGTTTTAGCAGATTAAAAAGGGGCTTAACCTTCACCTCTCTTATTTTGGCAGCCGGAGGGGACACACCCACTAGCCCGTGAGCACACACATATAGACACATATGGGTGTATACACACACACACACACACACACACACACACACACACACACACACACACACACATAAATGACGACTAATCCACACGTACATTCGAACATTTGTTAGCAGACAACACAATAGAAACTGCCTTTTCCGTGGATTTCCTTCCTTTGTTGAATCCAGATTATTTCTGAATGGCCACAACACAATTGTGAGCAGGAGGTGGAAAACAGGAGCTCAGCTCAAACCTCACCAGCGTCAAAAGATCCTGGAGTTTATGACCTTCTCAGCCCAAATCCAAATCCATCCCAGTGTAGAACCAGGCCGATGAGAAGGTTATGCTTCTGTGGTCATACTGGGACCCACTTAAGAACCTCTGAAAAGGAACAAACAAAACTAGATTGTCGGCTATTCAGATGACTGTGATTGGTCTTACCCTGTGTTTTATCAAATAGGTTGGTAGACTGGGTGACATGAATCATCCTCCTTACTCTGTAGCTGGCACCGATGACATAGGGTATAATAAACACGCATACAGACGATGTGGGTTTAAATATGGAAACTGGGGCAGTGTCTCTGACCAGCATGGCTTTGTGGTTGAGGCAGTAGGCAATGGTCTTCCTGCGACACACCCTGATCTAAGCACTGGGGGCTCATTTACTGCTGCTTATACACTGGCAGTCAGGCAAGAAATGTGCATGCCTACGTACAGGTTATATATATATATTGCTTCTTCAGAAACTGCCAGTTGTTCATTATAAGTACAGATTCCAAAACTTTATGTAGTTTATATTTGATTTGCTGACTGATTCACTAACTCAATATCTGACTGAATGTCTGAGCACTGGCTAACTGGATAACTGGATGACAGTCCATGTATCTGATTTGGTTGATTGTGTAATTGTTTGACCGCTTGTCTAGTTGACGTAGACTGACTGTGTCTAACAGGGTGCTTAAAATTGAATGACCAATAAATACAATAAGATTGTGGTACAAGGGGAATACAACAACTCTCCACTTTTTGTGACAACGTTTTAAGAATTGGTTCACCATAATCTACATGGCCAAAAGTATGTGCACACCTTAACATTACACACATGTCATCGTTGAAAATCTCATTTCAAAATCATGTGCATTAATCTACGTTCCAGCAAATTTTGGAACCACGTTGAAGTGATTTGCTCCAATTCACTCACAGCAGCAAAACCTCCACTTTCTGCTGGATGCAGTTGTCTTGCGTTCTGGCTCCTTTGTAGCTGCGGGAGACATTCCGCTTTTCTATACTTTCTTAACACTCTGAAGCTATTTTTGTCAGAGCAGCTCACGGCTCTGAAACATAAAAGTCTCTCTTTAACGTATATAAATGCCTGCCTCTATTGGCAGTTGACATGAATTAAATACTTAGTGATGGCTTCATTACTTATTATCTTTGACTTGCTTTTCATGTTTGTTTAGGTCACTCTCCTCAACAAAATCTGTGAATAAAGAGAGTGTAATTTACAGTTTCTCTTATGCTAACATACACTATTCAGGAAATACCATAACAAAATAACAGTAAGATGGGGTGCCGTGTACGGTAATGAAAACAAGTAAAATGCAAAGTATATGTCAAACACATTGATCATAAATGAGCTGCCAAAGTATTATTTAGTATGCTTGTAAAACGCAAAAAATGTCAGCGGACAAACTCAAAACTATATTGGAAATGTGCTGCTGCAACACTTCTGAAACACTTCCATTGAACACTGGAACTAGCATGGAGACTTGTCGGAACTTTATCCATGGACATCCAGGGTTAGTGACGTCCAGTGCGCATTTTGGATGACATGGCCTGGCCTGTTCTGGTCCGTCCCAAAGGTGCTGGATGGGGTTCTGGTAAGAGCTATGTGCAGACCAGTTAAGTTCTACCACACCAAACTGGGAAAATAATTTCTTTATGGACCTGGCTTTGTGCACAGGGGCACTGTGTTTGTGATACTGCAAAGGTTCTTCTCCAAACTGCTGACACAAAGTGGGAAGAACACTTTGGTCTAAATTTTCATTGTTGGTTTAACATTAAATTTCCTTTAAGGTTTGCCCTAGATCGTATTTTTGTATTAGGCAGATATTGCCAGTTAAGTGGTGAATTTTATACAGCGTGTTTGACCTCCAAAGTGCATCTCAGTCCAATGAGTACAAACATATTTCTAAAAATATTGTCTGGATTGTGGTACATTTCATTAATTTGTTAATAACCTCTTCCGAATCATGAAAAACAACCCCAGTACACAATTATATGACCAGATGTACACAAAAATACTTTTTCAGTATACCTGTACCTATTCTCTTTGTAGTAAGTGAATGGATAATCCAGCAGATGGGGCTGTGGAGTTGTATTTGAGGTTTGACTGCCTCCGTTTGAGGATAGTGACTGGTCTTTGGAAAACTTTTAGTAAAAAATCAGGTTTCAAACCTAAGGAAAAAAAATCTATGGCTTTTGATTGCAAAAGAGTGTATTTTTAATGAAAATGTGATTGCATGTTCCTTCAGTGACTGGGTTTAGATCCACTGATATATTATGGTGGTGGATGCGGTTTGAGAAAGAAAGGTTCAAGTGTTGTTGGCAGGGCAGCAAGATAGAAACGAAACTGCGATAACTCAAAGGTCTCTTGATTGAGCCTCTTTGCTGCAAATGCGTTCTCCTTTATTGCCCTTGAGCAGGACCTTGAACCCTAACCTGCCGTTTCAACAATGTGAGTGAAGTAAGTTTAATGAAGACGGAAGAGTTTAGCGTAGATTATGGAAGGAGAATTGTATAATGGAGATGAAATAAATCGGATAAACAGAGACTGTCTGAAGAGCAGAGAAAGGCTGGCTGTGGCTGGCACCGAGGATAATCTGGCATTATAGTTGGAAGATGACACAACATGACTCTGCAAATTCCCTCGATGGCCATTGGTCAGCTGAACTCCCAGATGAGCCGATGACTGCTTGGATGTGTGTCTCTTTGTGTCTGAGTCCATGTTTAGGTACAGATTGTGCCTCTGTGTTATCCCAAGTCATGCATTTCTTTCATGAAACAAAATCCCAATTCAAACTGTGCCTCCCTGTGGTAGACAGTGGTATTATGTTTAGGTTATAATCAGTGATTTAAAAGGTATGTTTTGTCTAGATGTTTTGGTTAGAAAGGTCATAGATCAGGCTCAGGCCTAGCAGCTTGTGGCCATTCAGTGTGTTGCCTAGGGGCACTTCAGCAGAATGAATGCCTGCCATCACAGGGTCCTCCGATCTTGTTCCTCGGGATACAAACATGCGGCCCTGCAGGTTAACCCTAACCCTGAACATGTTCAGTTGAGATCAGATTTTCTACTGATCCCAAAAAACAAATAGACTTAGTCATTTTGTTTGTCATGCTTGTCAGATTTAAAGTTTCCAAGGCACAAATAATGCAAAAGGCTGTAATTTTGGTCGTCTGTTGTCATTGCGTGGGACTTGGATTAAAAGGGATCTTGCCCTCTCACTTCCTTTAACCACTTCTCCTCTCTATTTCCATCTCTTTCTGTCTCTTCTACTTGTGCTGTGTTCCTCCTTATTTTATCTCCGGTTCCCACATCTTAAATCTCTCAGCTTCAGTGTCTGTCTCTTTCTCTCCTTTTCCAGTTATATAAAGTCTGGTCAACACTGGTTAACACTATAACAACCGTGACTCAATAACCATGATTTTAGTGATTTAAATGTTTAAAAAACATATTTAAATATTAATAAATGTCAGGGGTTAAGGTTAAAACTGGGCTATATTTTGTTTATTTTAGACATTCAAAGTTACATATAGCCATTGCTTCAGTTGCATTTTTGTTGCTGTAATTCAGCATATAGTTAGGACTAAGATTACCCCATGATTTCAAGGTGATCATTTCCCAGAAGTCTACTACAATCTCCCTGAAATTTACATTCAAATAAATGAAGTTTAAAACCAAAATGACCCTTTTCTAATGTAATTTTATAGTTATGATTAGATAGACGAGAAAATATTGCAGTGATTAGATGAGTGATACCTATCATAATTGTGTTCATGTGCACCTACGTTTGTAACTTGTTTAGGTTAGAGTTTGGCAGCACTAGTCATCAAGTGGCAAGGTGTTTGCTGTGCCCTTTTTTATTCCGGTGTTTCTGTGTTTCTGTGCAGTCATGGCGGAGTTAGACCTGAGTCTAAGCGACGCGCTGACAGACAGCGCTCCCCAGCCGGGCCCGGAGAGCCTGGTGGAGCGAGACTTTGTGGCTCAGCTGGAGGCAGAGCCCTTTGACGATCAGGTCGGGGAGACGGTGGGAAAGACAGACTACATCCCCCTGCTGGACAACGATGACACTAGGGCAGGTGAGATTGATATGAAGGTGACAGTAGAGCGTGGGTAAATTAGATATTATTTATCATGACTATGAGCACAGTAATAGGAGTCATTGAGGATGCTGGACACTGCCAACTGTGCTGGATTATGTCAGTTCAATACTGAGAAGATTGGGTTCTTTGAAGCAGTGATGTTTTTAGCACTTTAGTTTCCCGTAAACAAGGACAAGAGTTTATTGAGAGAAAGACAAAGTAAACTGTTGTGTCCTTACGAGTCACGTCCTTCCCCTCTCTTCTGTTTGTATTTATGATCAGAAGAAGACGAAAACTAGGTGGCAGATAGAGAATTGATCATGAGGATAAAGAGGCAGAGAAAGAGGAGAAAAGAGAAACGAAGTCAGAAGCAGGCTTTGTTGACAGATCTTTGATACCACCAATAACTCCACCCCAAGTCCCTTCCCAACTACCGGGTTACCTGTACTAGCTGAGCTACTGAGCAAAGAGAAACACAGACAAGTGAATATACAGCACTTTAAATTGTGATCCTAATGTCATTCTACATGTTTAAAAAATTCTAATTCAAAAATAGATAAAACATGAGTGCTCAGAAGTCATTCCCATTGATCACTGACAGTAAAATGAACAATATGATAAATTTAAAGTGTCAGTTTAACTCAATTACAAGAAAACATATTTGCACCAAAACAGATATCCACCATTGACATTGCTGCTTTCACGCCAAAACACTGGGGGTAACTTTTGTTTGTGGTGCTCAAAACAATGAAAATTTCAAAACACAGTATTGTTTCTTTTTAGAGACATATTTGGGTAGGTTTTCCGTGGTAATTGTTAAATACTTTGAGCAACTGAGGAAAAAAAATCCATTCATTCATCCATTGTAAAGGGTTGCCAAAAGAAGTCTCATCTGTTGATATTTTTTAGTGATAAGTGAGAAAATATATAGAAGGTATATATATGTGTATATATGTATATATGTGTATATTTATATATATGTATATATGTATATATATGTATATATATGTGTATATGTATATATATGTATATATATGTGTATATGTGTATATATGTATATATGTATATATATGTGTATATGTGTATATATGTATATGTATATATATGTATATATATGTATATATGTATATGTATGTATGTATATATGTATATATATGTATATATGTATATATGTATATGTATGTATGTATATATGTATATGTATGTATATATGTATATATATGTATATATGTATATGTATGTATATGTATATGTATGTATATGTATATATATGTATGTATATGTATGTATATGTATATGTATGTATATATGTATGTATGTGTATATATGTGTATGTGTATATAATGTATGTATTTATTTATTTATTTATTTTGCTATTTGATGGCAATGGAGCAAGCTGAAAACACAACACTGACATGTTATTACCTTATAATGATGTTCTATACTAGCTAGCAGTTGCCTGTTTACACATCCAGCAACACAGAGAAACATTAGCATTCATTGGAGTCTTATTTCTGGTAACCTGGCAAATTTTAACTTCAATATCCACTCTCATTTAGCTCTATCTCGCTTTCCACCAGTTCCTGAGAAATGCTTCACTGTTTTCGCCAGCTAGTTGCTAACTCTGTCTGTCTGCTGTTTACTGTGTACATTGGATTTACTGGAACGTTATTACTGAACAGCTTCCTGCTGGAGCTGGAAAGAGCTTGATGAGAGTGAATTTTGTAGAGAGGACAACCAATGAGCTAGCAAAAGATGCTAACTATTTCTACTGGATATTAGCGCCATAAAGCTAGCGGAGTCAAGTTATAAGTCTGTGTGTTCGTCTCTATGAGTGATCTCAGATTCACATTCTCACATTACACATTGTAATTTAAACAGTTTTTAATAAAAAAAATATTGCTTAGTGAAGGTTTAAATGAGAGCTAAACTGATAAAAAATGTAAAACTCCACAAAAATTCCTGTATTTATAATACTAAAGGCAGTCAGTCTTTGATTTAAATTTTCCTCAAACACACACGATAATGTAGATGTAATCTACATTATCGTAAACGGAATGAGTATGCATGTTATGTAACATGAAATGCGGCTGCTCCTGAATGACTGATAGTATCGGACACCGCTGGATACTGGCTGCCATTTTGATCTACTGGAGTGTCATTCAGCCACAGGGAAGATAGTAGCCTTAAGATTAGCAGAGTAGCGGTCACTGCTTTGAATATCCCAGTTGACTGGGACTAAACAGGAAGTTGGCTCTCTGCTCTGAACAGTTACTGTGCAAATACTCTGTCTGCTCCAGTGAAGATGTTCAAAGTTCAGTTCCAAGGTCTACATGTATGTATAATGATAACCCACCCCACTAAAACTGTCTAAGGCCCTTCATGGAAACAAGAGTGTATCCTTGACCAATCTGCGGGGTTAAATAGCAGCAGGTCATGGGCTTTGCATGCCAATGTGTTATCAGCTACATATTAAACATATCATGTTATTTTGCTGTGAGGGGAACATGAAAGAATCAATACAGTAATTAATGAGGGTGTCACATTTCCTTTATACTCATTTGCGTTCAAAAGCAGTGTCAAACCGATGATGCCATGCTAGGTTTTAGGACTTTTTCTACAACAATGACGTTTTCAATCAACAAAGAAAGTTCAGAACAAACAAGTTCTGTTTTAATATGTTTGGTCTTTGGCACATAGCATTGGAACCAGTATTATAGCTGGTGGCCATGTAGCTGTGCTACATCATACACAGGTTTTTCTGTGCATTTAGAAAAAGGTGATGGTCTCATGGTTTTATATAGAGATGGAAAGATGGATACTGCAGACTAATAATCTCTGTCTGGGCTCAGGAATTAGTTTGAAATGCCCCCTTTTTCCTGTTAATCGAATAAACTTTTGAAAGAGCCACAGCAAATGTATTGATTGTATTCCTGTGTAATTGCATTTTACTATAGGCCCACTTTATTAAGATCAGGCTCATGGTAAAATTACGATTTGGTTTTGTAACATGACATTTTCCAAACATGACATAGCATAGACAGTAAGGCAGAACAGAACTGGAGATAACAAAACTAGTAAAACATATCAGTCTACCTTCCATCCTTTTTGCAATCTTAAATATAATTAATGCTGCATTTTACACAAGAACCAGAATAAAATTAGGTTTGGATAATTATTTGTTTGTTTGCATACTGTCTCTGTGCAGGTGTTTCATGAACAGACTTGCCTTGTGTATTGGTTAGCTGGTACCTACTGCTTCCTGTTGGAATACAGCGTTATTTAGCAAACAGACTCCCGTAAGTGTAGTTTTGATACACTAATGTCATTTCTGCACATCTGGCCAAACAAACTATGATATCAAAGAACAACCTACTAACAAGATAGTGAAGATGTACAAAAAAACTCATTTTGAATGTTCCACAGATACAGAACATACTTCACCACAACATGCATTGCACAAAAACGCATACGCCTACTAAAAAAAAAAACCCATTTTTTTTCCCGTATTATTATAACAGCAGTGTCCTCACAAGATTTCTCTCTCTATCTTCTCTCTCTCGTATTTCTCTTAAAAATTAACATCTGTAAGAGAAATACAACAGCTGCTGTCACAGATAGTGGGTAGAAATAGTGGTACTTCGCCATCCACAAGTCAGCAAAATTTCAAAAACATAAAGTCTGTTTACTTTTCTGACAATGGGTTGAGAGCTACCAATCTTGTTTTCAGTCAGTGTTGGATTTTTATCTTATATGAGCATCATTTATTGCTTAAAAAATTTACTGTAGTGCATGTAGATGTAAATCTTTTTTCAAAATGCCCAGATGGTTAGTTTATGGCACTGCAATAAACTTTTGCTGAGATAGAAACGAAACCATGCAGACTGGTAGATAAGAAGGTAAGTAAACAGATACATAAACAGTAGATTGATCGAATAAACAGCTGAGCTCATAACCAGATAAAAGGAAGTGACAGTGAACAGGGCATGACTCAGCTCCTGGGCCTGTTTTGGTTACACAGACACGTTGGTTAGACAGCCAGACTGTGTGTGGGCGCTGATCAGTGGCAGCTGGCTGCAGGATGGGCCATGGGTGGTGTTGCCGTTGATCAACTGTCGCATGCTTTGTGCATTTGGACAAATGCTGACATGCTGACATGCTGAGTGCCAAACAGCAGGGCTAGGCAGTCCGCAATTTATTGTCCTCTGTCAGCAGGAGAGCTAGACGGAGGAGGCGGAGTAATTTTTTTCTTTCTTTTTTTAAGAAACCAGAGGTGCTGTTTTAGTGCCCTGATGAACATGTAATGTGCACTCCTGATGCCTGATTGTGTTTGATGAGTGTCCTGTGCTCTGTGGTATTTGTGTCCTGTATGTCAATTTGTGTGGACACACATGAATCATACATTCTGTGTGTATGCATGTGTTGCATGTGGTCTTGGACTTTTGCATGTCTGTGCTTACATGCTGATCTGTATGTTAATGTGTGTATGTGTGTGTGTGTGTGTGTCTGTGTTGCTATACTCTGCTACCATCTTTAGGCAAAGGCTTAGGTTTCCTGGTAGTGCAAACTACAACGATTTGCCAACAAAGGCAGTGAAGAAGAAGAGTGTTAGCCAGTAAACATGGATATAAACAATGCATTACATCTTTTAAAAATCAGCTGTTCAAATGATTTATAAAGAAGGAAATGCATTCAACATGTTTGTTAGGTCTCAAAGCTACACTCAATGTGTTTGGTCAGAAACAGATTGTAAAAATCGTTTTTGTTTGTTTACAAGGAAACTCCATAGGGTACTGTTAAGTTCTACACTCTTGGTTCTAATGATGGTCTTTTTCAGTGAGAGTTAACTGAGCCATTCGATAACCAGCTTTGTGATACTGGCTATAAAGGTTTGCCAATGTTAGGCTCAGGTATCCCAAAGAGAGCCAGACTAAGCTGACCTTGCTTTGTGATATAAAATTCTTATCCTCTATGGCTCAGCAATAGAGTGGGTTGTCCACTAAACGCAGGGTTTGTGGTTCAATCCCTGGCTTGCCAAAGTGTCTTTGAGCAAGACCATGTGTGAATGGTGAGTTAATGGTTGAACGAGAATCAAACTTTAATGCTCTTTGGATAAAAGCAGTCCCTTTACCATTTACCAACATCAGTACCGCCTGCGTGCATGTGTATTTCTGCACTGCACGTGTATAGGTGTGTGTTTGAGTCATTACATTTGATGTTTGTTTGATACAGTACGCTATTTGTGTGTTATGTACTCGTACATGTGTGTGATGTGTCCGCTGTGCTTGCTGTGCAAAGCTAGGCAATTCAGCAGTCCGATGTCACACAGTGTCACCTGATTCAGCATCCCACACTGACACCAGCTGATATGTGCTGCCCTCTGCCTTCCCATAGCCTGACCATAGCTCGGCTGTGTGGTATTGACAAGCACACCCAAAGGCACACAGCACGCCACACACATCCCTGGTGCACAACAACTATACCGAGAGGCCATTTAAAAAGCCTGAAAGGTCAGGGTTAGTGGCTTCCATTTAAATCCAGATGAAGTTTGTCAAACCCACACAGTGCCGTTTGATTTTCTATCTCGTCAAGCCATTAGTGCTCAGATGGATGGTAATGTGTTTGCTTGTTTGTGTGTGTGTGTGTGTGTGTGTCTGTGTGTATGTGTGTATGTACAGACACGGGTACTGCGTTGGAGAATGGAGAGCAGGAAGCTCATGGGGCACAAAAGCCTGGTAAGATATATCCCACAATGCCCTTAGCTGTCAATCAGTCTGCTAAGGCCTCCTTGTCATCCTCATCCTCCATTAAGTCTTTTCTTGTCTTTTCAACCTTGTTTACTTCCTTCTTCACCTCTGAGCGCACGCGCGCGCGTGTGTGTGTGTGTGTGTGTGTGTGTGTGTGTGTGTGTGTGTGTGTGTGTGTGTGTGTGTGTGTGTGTGTGTGTGTGTGTGTGTGTGTGTGTGTGTGTGTGTGTGTGTGTGTGTGTGAGAACACACCCTTAGTATCATTAGTGGTGTTTCAGGGAAGGATGTGAGCTGCTCTTATGGCTTTCCAGCATGCTTTCAGGGTCCTCTTAAGTACAAGGCTGCTGCTCTTGTAATTCTCCTAATGTTTAAATTGAGGAGTTGAACTCAGGAGAATGCCAAAAAAACAGGAATATACTCATTTTAAAGCCTTCAGCACACTGCCAGGAATAGAATTCTGTTGGGAATTCAGCCTCCGTCTTCTTTGGGCTCCAAGTACTCAAATATAAATATGTTTTTTTTCAACAAAATAATACTTCAATAATACTTCAATCAGCCTTTAAAATATCCAGCAAATTTTACTTATTTTTTTTATAGAAAGTAAACTTGCCCAGGTTACTAAAACCCCAAATTCTCACAAAAAATACCAAGGACATGGCCCAGCGAAATAAAAAATACATTTTCCACGTGTGTCCACATGTGAATTGATTTGGGGCAACTATCTAACCCCACGCTTCATTTGAACCTCACTTTGACATTAGCTTGTTCGTTGTAGTAGCTTACAGAACGTGGGGTCTCCAATTGTGTGTTCTCTCACTGCCATTTCATGGAGCCTTGCCAGGACAGTCTCATTTTTCTACAAACAAAAAAATCTTTTCATCAGGGAAATTTAAGACCCCATGACCACATAAACATCCAAAACACAGTGGCTGTAAGAGGCAGTTCACGCAGCATAATTTTTCTTAAATAAAATAGTTACCAATGAACTTGAGTATAACAGGTAAATTACTTTTTTTTGAGAATAGTTGTTGTACGGTGCTCCAGGTGGATTATATCTAATGACCACATATACTTTTGGGTAAACTGTCAATCCACAAAATAACTATAAACTACAGCTGTCAGGTGGATTTAAACACTGACGTAGACTGCCCTTAGGTAGACTACATACTTATCACCTTGATCTTCTATCAAGAAGGGGCGTGAGACTTCATTGTAAAGCTTGCATGCTTTTGTTCCGAGCAGCCGAAATCAGTGACCCTAAACATTTGATTAAAAGTGTCACCTCTCCATCAATGAAAGTTGTATAGCTGCCTTTCTACAGCTCAGGAAAAGACAGAAAAGAGCTAATAACTAAAGACTTAATTTTCAATCAGTTGTGAAATGCAACTGATTAGTTAATTCTCATAATCAATTCAAGAATAAGATTCTTAATTGACAGCAGGAAACTGTAGCAGCTGCACTGTTTTTAATAAATAAAATAACACAGCCATTGAAACCCAGTTGCACAAGTTCCTTGTACTAAGCACCCCATTTATTGCTTATAATGTGAATAAATTGTTCTAGTGTTATCTCATATCGTAGATAATTAGCTGCACAGAAGAGATGCGGCTCTATAGAGGAATGCTTATCTTGTATAATGAACAAATCCTCCATTTTCCCCTCTGGCTGTCTGCTTATACCGAAACAGACTCAGAGGAGATATGTGTGGTGCATTTTGGAAATTAGCTCATCAGATTTTCTGTCTTTTTTTCCCCATTTCTAAGCATCCATACTCCTTACATACTCCTGTTCCTCATTTCACTTTTGTCATCACGCAGTAGTTCCTCTGCATTTGGGCAGAGAAAGGAGTTTGCATGAGGGTATGAATTAGTATGTGTAGTCTCCCACAGCTGCACGTATATGAAAAGTACAACATATTGTACAAAATTGTTTACCACAAGTCATTTCACCCTCAAGATTTGTTAAAAAGTTAGAACTCTAACCCATTTATAAATTAACCAAACAGGGGGGGGCAGAAGTCTTTCACAGATCTGACATATAGACTAAACGCTTCTAGGGTGATGACGTCTTTGATGATGAGGCCATTAAACTTAAACTGGCCTTCGCAAGGTTCTTCCAGCATGGCACAATGTCAGCAATAGATCAGTGGTCCTGAAATCTTGTACAGCAAGTCCTTCAATCTGGGCAGTACGGCTGTGCCAGTATAGATCTTTTGTGTGGTTACCCCAAATTTAAATCCTGTATTGGTTGAAACTGAGTAAAAGAGTCTGGAATATGAATATATTTATATGAAACATTTTTTTGGGGGGGGTTTCTACATCGTAGTTGACTGCGAGCAAAGGTTATTACAAGCTTTGATGCAGGCTCAACAACAAAATAAGAAGTATAGCTTACCTTGGTGATGTATTGGAGATTTTACCTTTGCCCAAACTGTAAGAGCCTGTCACCTTAGGTTTTCATCTGACCAACTCAAGGTGGCTGTTCACAAGGACATCTTTAGCCGTAGGCTGCCTAGGCAGTCTCCAAGGGCGCCTCCAGCTGTTTCACAAAACAAAGCCTATAATGATAAACAAGGAGGACAGCCAGAAAATTAACATAATGCCACTGATGTCATGAGATAGCAAATCCAGGCATTTCTATATAGGTAGCCTGTCATCTATAAATCCAGATTTTTGCCCGTAGAAGGACAGCTGTCAAAACACTGAAGGCTTTGCGAGCCAGAGCCAAGAATAGTGGTTAGTTTCAGTAATATAACAGCAGAGGTGAATGAAGTAAAGTTGCATCTGTGTCAGTGAACACACCTTTACAGTGCTGCTGTCAGTGTGGCATTTTGTAAATGCTTCATTACTAGGCTACAAAAGATTCACACTGGCATCCTCTCTCATGATGTAGGTCCAAAGTGTGCACTGAAAGTCTTATATTTAAGGAAAAAAAATAAAATTAAAATAAATATTGTATTGTAAAATATGGTCAGGACAGCCATAAGTGAAAGTCTCATATTAAAACGGAGACTGTAATGTAGAGGCATCAAAGACACAGATAGGTTGTGTTCTATATCATATCGTCAATATAGTTAAAACCAGGATAATACATAACAGGTCATCAAAATCTAGGTCATCCAAATGTCCAGGGACTGTTCTGGCTGCCCATATCTTTATGTAGACCTACTGTATATTACAAGTCAGTACATGCTAACATTGTTGACCGAGGCTTAAGGAAGCTGTAATTGCTTCACGTTAACAAAAGCTAATAATCTACTAAACAGAAGTTTGTCCATAAATGCACTGACTTCCATGAGTATATCCAGTGGTATTGACAAGATGCGGAAGTTACATTGGTGCCAATTTCACTGTACACAAGAATGGAGGAGAAGTTAATTATGTGCATCTTTGAGTTCCAGTGTTATCTAACTCTACTCTCAATCTTACTGGGACTTCAGAGATGATGAGTTTTCCAATTTACAAAATCAGCGTTCTAGTTAACTGTTGTGTAGGATTGTCATGTAATGCTTTTCATCCTATGCGCTACCTCACGAAAACTACGCATGCAAGTGCATATGGTGTGATAGCAGCACCTCAGTGGTTGGCCACTAGAGAATAGCAGTGTCAAGAAGTGTTAGTTTGTATTGCCAAAAACTTAAACCTAAGTTTAACTTAAAGTGACACTAATGAGCTCACCTCACAGTAGGCATCACAGTATTGTTGTATTGTGGCAATGTGGTAACCGTCTCAGCCCTGTTTAGCAAGTTACCAACCTGCTAAGGAATTAAACTGGCACTGAGTGAAACTGTTCCTCCATTTTCCACTGAATACCAGTCAATAGAAATGCGATGTATGAAGGTTGAAGCTGTCAAACCTTCCCACTGCCATATTCACATTCTTGTATGATTCCACTGAGAGGACTGAATGGCTAGGTGGGGATGGATGCTGGTGACAGTGGGATCTGCATGTAAATCAGACATCTGTGTTGGCATGTTGACCGCTTTGCTGTATGGCTTTTTGCATGGCATGGGTAGTTTGTGTTACCATTGTTATAGAGCTGTAAGTGTGTATTACTAATAGAGAGAAATACTGTTGAACTGATGTTCGGTGTAAGTTCTGGTTAATTTCTATCTCTGATTTCCCACCATGCTGATATGAAAATATCAGCAGTAATAGAAAAGTAGTATGAGGTGAGATTAATTGTAATTTTTTTTCAACGTGCCTACTTTAGTAGACAGAGCATCTGGCTTTGTCTAGGTGGGTTGGATCCATCTATCATTGTTTTTTCAGCAGACCCCAGAGAGAGGACGCACTACAGAGGCGAAATAAGTAGTAACTGGGTCAGAGAATTGAGAGCGTAAGCTGAATCCTGACAGCAGATGCAGATGTGTGTGTATGAGTGCGTATGTGCTGAGATGCTGCATGTCACCTCTGCACCTCTGCTGCATGACACTACTGCATGGCATGTAAAGTATATGGTATAGAGTATCTTCCCAAATATTTGACCAATATAAGATGATGAGCACCATTAAATCTGGCATACTACCTGAAGCATGAGATACAGTAAATTTGGCATTTCTCATGTTGGTCAATTATTTGACATTCGTTAGATGAGTTACAGTTGATTTTGTGACAGCTTTACTAACCTGCTTTCTTCTATTTTTTCCCCTTACCCCTTTCTCTCATCCTACTTTTTTCTTCTCGGTCCTCTACATAAACACATTTTGTTATATTTATGCTTTTTTAAAAATCTTCATTTCTCTTTTATGCCATTTTTATTATTGTTTTCTCTCCGTGAATGAATCACCTTTTAATTATGCACTTATCTTTTTACGCTTTGCCCTCTCTTCCTTGTGACTGCTGTCCACACCATTCATTTACTCTGCTTCCCACTTCTCTCCCTTATTTTTCTTTCCTCCTCCTTTCTCAATCCCCATGCTTCAGAGGACTAGAACCCGCCTCCATCACCATGCCGATTGTCAATCAGCTGTGCTTCCGCTTCTGTGCACCTCCTCCCTCTCCCTGTGCAACCTATACACACATACAGTATACACGCACACACACACACACGCACACACTCACATGCGCATATGCACACACAGCCAGGCCATGCTGTTCTGACTTAAGCACATGCTGTTCCTCAAAATAATGTGTTGGCACACTGTGATTCACTCCAATGGGCAAACTTGGTGTCTCTGACACACAACGTTTTTTGGACATACACACACAGTCACATTTGAATTTCAGTGTGTATTTTTTTGTTTTTGTCTATAGTTCTTCTTGACCCAAAATTACAATATTTCCACTGTGTCCACTGAAATGTTCTTTTCTTATCTGGCCTTGTCTTGTCTTTCTGATCACTTATTTGCAAATCAAGTTTATTTGTCCAATATTAAAAAAATATATAGAGATTCAATTTAACTTTATAAATTTAAAAGCCTACGGTGGCATAAGAAACAAATTAATATTACAATCATTTAATCGCACTGAAGCAAATACAGACAGTAAGTTGATATGTCTATGTCCTCACATACACGCACACACAAACACACTCAGAGGCACAGACACCATCCAGCAGCCAGCCCGTGCCCTCCTGCATGAAACCTTTCAAACTGAGTTGCCAGTGCTGCAAGCCTGATCCGTCAACACCCTGCAACCTGCACACACACAAACATACTCAGATATTTAACCACCAAAGGACTATTTGTATTTTTGACAAACATTTTTTTTCTCCTTTAATGAAATGCTTTGGTCACCTTTCCCCCAAATTTCTGAGCTGTTGAACCAGGGCTCGCTATCTACTTTGCACTAATTTTCATTGTTTTCTTAACCAAATAGATAGAGAAGGAAATACTAAAGCCAGCAATTCAGTGGACAATCATCCATTAACTAATCATTGTAAAGAATGTAAGAGACGTCCCACTAGTCTTTGAGCTGTGTGTTCCTTTTAGCTGACGATGAGCAGTAAATCTGCATTTCTTTAGTTCTTAAATATTTCTCAGAGCCTCAGTTTAAATAAACAAATTTCAAAATGTTGTTTATTTTATTTGCTTGCCTCCTTGAGTCGTTACTAATAACATTATGTGTTTCTTGTGTCTTTTGCTTTATTGTGTTGTTATATATGCAATAAATTCAGTCTATCAATCAAACACTGAAAACGAACTTATTAGAATTTATAGAGATAACGGTGCTTTTAGCCACAAGCTAGAATAACAAACTTCTACTTTAAAGTGATCGGAATAGAGTAATAGGGTAATAGAGTTGTTAATGAGTCCTAGTAAATTATATATAAGGTTCTGTGGCATGCCAACAAGGCCAACTAAGGCTAAGACATTTTCTTTCATACTTTGACACGTTATTGGCCAAATAGAATGAAAATGTGAAAAGTGTAATTTGTTCATGAACACACTTTTAATCTGTGCAGTTTTAGCAGTTTTCTCAGTTTAAATCATATGAAACTCATATGATCTTCTAGAGGTTGTCAATGGACAGCTAAAGTCATTGAAGACCTCCAAAGAGAGATCTAAAGGGTAAAAGGTCAAGGTTAGCTACAGATTTAACAAAACTTTAGCAGATTTTTCACCTTGTAGTGTGATGCACTGTATATTATATGTGAATTTTGACTGTCTTATTTTTTGATGCATGAAAAGTTCATATACACAACCGGTCAAAAGTGTCAGGGAACCCCTATTTTTCCAGTTTTGACTGAAATATTAGCAGCTCAAGTGGAGTTACTAACCTTTAATGGTACAAAGGTAAGCAGTGAACTGCCCAAGGTTTAAAAAAGAACTGGTGAACTCACAGCTTTCCTGCAGCAGTGGAGGTAAATGAAGCTTTGTAAGTTAATGCAAACGATTCTTACAGGTTGATTACTTACAAACCCTCTGTCTGTCCAAAGGCAGTGTTGAAACAAACGTTGTTACTACACACTCTGATGCATTATTAGGATAATACTGTACTGCAGGAAATAGAACTGTATATTGCTATCCGAATGGTTAAAAAAAAAAGGGCAAGTTCAAAGGAAGACAGTCAAATGCATGGAGCTGGTTTGGAATGAACTGGACAGCATGTGAAAGCCAAGCAACCTGCAAGTGCAACAAATTCATGGGAACTTCTGCAACAGTGTTGGGACAAACTTTCCAAACAATTTTTCATTTCCATTGTACAAAGAACGCCATGAGTGTGTTCAGCTGCTCAATAAGTCATACATTTAGATTATATTTAGGATTTAAGATTTAAGATTCCATGATTCCTTTTAAAAAAAAATCTATATTATTTATTTAGTCAATGCTTTAATCTGAGAGTACACTGAGACATTACACTATATAAATTTCAGTAACAAGTGGAGCTGTTCTAAAACCTTTGACCGGTAGTGTATATTCCAAAGCGAGTTAGATTCTGCCTCTTTTATTTGTTTGATCCCAATAGTATCTATCTCAGAGTGTCCTTTCATAGATGTGCCTCTGTCTTTTATCTGCCTGCACCTTGTGCTAATAAACAAATATAATGTATAACCAACACTTACCTGGCTTTGGCTTTCGCTTCATTCTTCTAACCAACCTGAACTCAACTTCTTATCTAATGTCTAACTGCTGTTTTTTTTCCTTCTCGTGGCTCCTTTCTATTCCTGTTCCTTGCAGCATTTTTTATTATGTGCAGTATTATTTCCTGTTTCAGATATTCTCATACCTTAGCAGCTTTCTAAGAGAGCAAGACGCTTAGTCATACTGGCCGTAACCTTTGGAGGTGGTGGATTTTCACAGCAAAAGCTTAGAGATTAGTGTTTGCCGCAGGGAAATTATTTTCTTTCGCTTCTGCGGGATGCACCTCTTTTGTTACAAAACACATTACTATATTACTCTTTCCTTTCTTGGAAAGACAACAAAAAGAAACCAGCAATTCACTTGCTTTTGTAGTTATGGTTTAAAAGTACACATGGAAAAGGAAATAAAGGGAATTTTGGCTTCTCTAAAGAGCTTTGTAAGCTGTCAGTATTTTAAAGTTTTTTTTAAAATTACTGGCTGACTGGGTACAAACATGAAAGGAGATGTACCTCAGAAACACAGAGTAGAGAAAGATAGCATGACAGAAGCTCAACTCCTTTTTCTATGGTTTTCATTTAACTACATTGCACCATGCTCAGCTATACTAAAGAAAACCTCCACAACTAGAATTCCAACAAGTCCTCCAACCTAAACAACAAAAAAGGTCTTTTGTCATTGCCTTTCAAATTGACCAATTTGAGTGTTTTAGGATCTGACACCATTATCTTACCTTTCTACAATCACTATACAAAAGATTAATATGAACATTTTGTTATTGTACTCCTCTATAATTAAGGTTTAGGTCATAAGACTACTTGATAAAGGTTAGAGAAAGATTGTGGTGATGGTTAAAATAAACCACTTTCCCTCTTTGAGAGGAGACAGGCTCTCCTTCCTAATAGGTTTTGCAACACTGTAACAAGTGCATTTCCACCCACCTGTTTTCAAACATGAGCTACTGCCATATTGTCATCATATTTATCAAATAACTTTCCATCATTGATGTATTATAGGAACTCTAGCTCTCGTGTTACATCAATGTTTCCCCATCCTTTAGGTTTGACAGGCACTATTTTAAGTATGACAACTCACCTGCGTCTTCTGCGGTGGTTCAGTAGCATCCAACTGGAGAATTAGCACCACCAACTGTTTATCCAATTGTGGCCAACTTATTATGCAATATTCGTAGAACAGTAGTGGATGGAGACACATTTTGTGTGTCTCCAAGATAAATGAAGATAAATGAAGATACGTTTTGTTGAAATTTGTATGAAAATTTGGCTGTCATATTATTTCTTCCTTTTCATTTGACAGAAAAAGGTCATTACTTGCAGCGCCACAAGAGGTTTTTGTCCAGAAATCATAAAAATAGGTATTGAAGTATTGAAGTTTATTCCTTTAGAAACTGTATGTGTAACAAAACCATAGAAATCAAAACCTTCAGTACTTTCAGCTGGAAACATTTTATAGACTAAATGCCTGACAAAAAAATAATAAATAATCAACAGAATAATCGATAATAAAACCAATGGTTAATTGCAGCCCCATTTAAATATATTTTACCACTTAATGACATTGTTGAGTGGAGCTCCAGAAAGGTAGCTCTGAGATGAGTCGTCGTATTGCTCAGGCTTTGCCATCTACTTTACTGTAACCTCCAACCTCCTACTTAAAGAGTTGTGGTGTGGGTGATGTTGGGAGAAAAAGAGGGGTAGATAGATTGAAAAGGTCCTCTGTGTAAACAGATGTGCTTTTCAGTGGAGGGATCATCCCGTACCTTTCCGAGCGTACACCACAAACACACACACTTACGTGTACAAACATCACAAACCCAAAAGAGCTTCATCCTGAACAGCTGTTCTCCTACTTTACCCTTGAAGAGGATGACGAGTGAGTGAAGGAAGTTTCAAAAGTTGACAGGATTTAGGAGACAAAAGCAGATGGAGACTTCAGGAGTTGTGTAATAAAGCATAGGTAGACCTCGACTTAGGTACAGTACATTCTGTGCACTTGCCCACACCATCTGTGATAATGACATACATCATCTGAGGACCTTGAACTCCTGTCATGGCTGCTGCATGCTTTGTACAGTATGGATCGACTGGATAAAGGTGTTACATCATAGGCTCATTAGGAAAAATGTTTAACATGATGCAATTGGTGCGCAGTGAAGTTTGTCAACAATTATTTGGATGGGTTCCATTAACTTTTGTACAGACCTTTGTGGTCCCCAAAGGATGAATCCTACTGACTTTTTTTTCTTTTTTCAACCAGCAGATTAAAGTTTTCACTTATTCAGTTAAATATCTTGGCCTTTGCTGGGTTTATTTGTTACAGACTAGTGATGCTAAGAGAAGCCATTGTGATGCCAATGGCTTATTTAACTTGAGTAAGAAATAGAGAAGTCAGCTCAGACTCTAAAACTTACAGATGATTTTGTAAATGACTGTATTGGGAACTATGTAAATATATGTTTGGTGTCTAGACCTTTTCTCGACATCATCCCCTGGCCAGTTTTTACATTATTTCACTGCGTCTGAGGATCTAACTTTGGACCATCTTTGTTGTCTTAACAATGAGAATTACAGCCTTACAGAGCCACAGTCTTGCCTATAGACTATGTAGTACCACTGTTGCAGAAAGATTTTTTTTTTTTTTGGTCTGGTTTTATGACTGTCAATATCCTGTAAAAAGCCTCATGTTTTAATTTCATTCATTAACTTAATGCAACTAAAATCACGACGATTCAAAATATTGACAATAGTCTGTAAGGAATATGTAAAATGAAAAATCCTGTTGCTCTTGGAAAATCAGTCTTTGGGAGGTCAAACTCACCCTAGCCTACTTCTCATTATGTCACCTTCTTTTTATTTGATTTGAATACCATAACTCCTAACATTTGGCAGAGCACATTACCATCTTTGCATAATTCGATAAACTCATGCTGTCAGCCTCTTTTACTTGAAGAAGTGATGTGGTATAAATGCTGGATGAATATCCTTTAAATATTCATCTTTAATCCCTGAGCTGGGAGAAAACCTAATTCCTCCCTCACTGATGCGTCCTCTGTAGACAGAAAGCTTTTCATTTGTTTGAGTGTTTCTCACATGCAAAAGTGTGTGTGTTTTATTCTCAATGCCTATGTCTTGGTGTGTATCCCAATGTACATGTGTGTATGATTTTGACTGAGGAAATGTCTTCCTCTTTATTCTCATGTCAGAATATAGTATGTGTGTGAGGCTTCAGACTTGCCTTTGAGCTTCAAATGTGAAATGCTGTTAATATGAAACATCAACATGGCAACAAGTGATTCTTCTCCTCTCTGCTGCACTTTGAAGTGCAGCAGAGAGGCCATTGGCACTTGTTCACTTCATCTGTTGATTTGACAGGCACTGACTACACAATCCCTGCTGGTGGGAGCTTAATGCGGTCCCCCCCTTCTAGGCCTCATAGAATGAACTGTGATTCATGACACTTAGGAGTGCTGGTAATCAAGAAAGCTGAAATGCAAATACAGTATTAGCGAACAAAATGTAGAGGGTCGTCAGAAAATCTTTGCGGGGGCTCAACTCCTTTATCTTGCCAATAATAACTAACCAAATCTGACGTTAAGAAGGTAAAGAGAAAGTTAGTGTGGGAAATGAAATAGCCACAGAGGGATTGCCTCAGTGTTATTTTCCTCCTTCCAGACAGAAAAACACAGGCTTGTTTTCAGGCTAGTAAAAGGAGGTGTGGAAGATACAATGGGATGATAGGCTTGGATTCAAAGAAAGAAAGCCAGGATTGAGGAAGGAGAAGGTTTTCACAGGCAACTGTGTGTATGTGTGTGTTTGTTAAAGATACCTGCAAGTCCTATCAACCACCCGCTTCACGCAGAAACATAAACACTCACACACTACATAGACGTTGTCACATCCATTGCACTTCCCTTCTCTCCTGCCTGTCAATGCACATCACCCTCTCACACGTTGAATTAGTGCCATCACTGCATTAGCTTCCTGACTTCTCAACCTCCACAGCCTGTTCTCCTTCTCTGTCTTACAAAGTGCACAAACCTGCAATGTGTTATTTAGGAACACATTTGTAATCATGGTGGAAAAGAATACAGTAAACCAGAAAAACCGAAAAGTCCCAAAAATGTTTTGTAGCTGGTAGTTGGGACAGATGAGCAGTATTATTCCCTCCAACACTTTGGCTGGCTTCAGGCTATATCTGTCCATCCATATCTCCATTTTCTACAGCCCACACATTGCTAGAGCCAGATCAAGAATGAGTTGGAAAGGAGACAGGGTAAATGCTGGATAATAGTTTTAGTTTAGACCCATGTCTCAGTTTGTCTTTTTCTTAACAATGCAATGAAGTGAATGAGCCCAACTACAGAGAGCACAAAAAACAAGCGTCCCTCTTCCACTACCATCCTAAGAAAAAGTATTGCAATATCTGCTTCCCCCTGGACACACTGATAGATGAATTGATGGATGAAAAAATGGACAGATGAACATGGAGCCGCAAGGACTTAAGACATGACTAGTCTTGAATATACAAGCTTGACTCAAAACTCCCTTTGTTAGATGGAATGATCAGGTGGCATCAACCACAAATAAATGTGAAAGGGCATTAACAGCAACAAAAAGGATGCGTGATAGCACATGATTATTTTTTTCTATACATTTTACATTACATATAAAATTTGCATTTATGTATACATTTTTATTTGACATTTTGGAGCATGTGTCCTCTTTAGGCCATGTCTCTTTCAAATGCTGAAAGAATAGATATAAGGGAAAACTGAAAATTAACTCAGTACCAATGGATATTACAATGATGATGTCATGAATATCTAGCCCCAATAATACGACTGCCATTTTGTTTTACTTCATCCATTCAACTTGATGTAGTGTTCATGTTAGCCCTTTTCATCTTGTTTCGTTTTTTGTTTCATTTTTCCTTAATCAATCAGTAGGGGGTGACATATCCGTCTCACCAACGTCAGTTTTCATTGACTTCTTCTGTTACTGTTCACATTTGTACAGATTTCTAATCATGCCTACAAAGCACTGATTGGTTGATTATTTTCCAGCCAGCTGAAACAGTCATCAATAGGCACGACACCAGATATTTTTAGATCACTGAACAAATCTGTGATGTGGGCAGGCATTAAGCGTTTTGGAACCAGGCTAATAAATCTGCTTTGGATTTTCTCAATGACAGAAGCCAGATTGACCATTTCAGCCTCCTCCACCTCATGCATTGTCCATATCATGGCTCATATACGTCGCTACAGCATCAGAATTCCCTCTTGAGGAGAATCCTGGATATACTGTCGTTTTGTTGATGTGGGTTGTATCGTCTGCGTGCATTAAGTCCATGTGCCCCAACTGCTGCAGCAGGAGCTTTAAAAGTTAAACGTTGGCTTGAATTTGTTGGCTGGACTAAATAAAACTAGGCCAAGCTTTGATCTTCTATAATAACTGGTCAGATGCCTGCATACAGAACTACTGGAAGAAGACTTCATACAGTATGTCACAGAGGCTGAATGTTCATTGGTTAGAGAGCCACGAAGTATGCAACAGTACAAGGGGAAACCCTTCAAATTGTGGTTGGGCTAGTACCATATGGATGTCATTTAACGTCATCCTTAACGTCAGAGGCACTGAGGACTCTCTTCTATCCCTTCTCTAGCTCTGTTTTCTCCTTGTCTAACATCACCTCACCATGCCTCTCCTTCTCCCTCCGTCTCTCACGCTCTCTTTTCACGCTCAGCTCTTACTCTTTGTTATCAAATTAAGTCTCTTAGAATTTCTCCTCTTCATATTCTAGGAAGGAATTAGGAATGGGACCCCAAAATACGAGAAAACGATTGCCATATCTCTGCAAGGAAATGGACCAGACACAAGGCGTAAAAATAAATAAATTATATTCTAAAGCCTCGTACATTCAGACTCTTAATTTTTTTGTAGAAGGCAATTGCAGCTAAAGGTGGATACTGTCTGATTCAACCTGGTTCAAGGTTTATGATTAGTGCCCTGTCATGGCTGAATCAACAGGACGCTCTGGATGTTTGTCCTTACCAGAGAATAGCACTCTGTCCTCTCGGTGAACCATCAGCGTGTGCCTGTGGTCCTGCGGTGGCCCTGACCAAGCCATTTTAAAGTGTATATCCAAGCCTGAGGAGCTGAGGCTGAGGCAGAAGAGCAGGGAGAGGCTGGGGTCAGCTGGAGGACAGCTGCAGGACTTCAGCCTATCCTGCTGGCTCATCCCAGATTAGATAGTTCTAGTAAAGCAAACCATAGGGAACCATGCGGAATCTAGAATAGAAATAGATTGATAAACAACCAGGTTAAGTATTTAGCTTACATGGGCAGTAAACCATGATGATAATCAAATGAACCAAATTGATGGGGAAATTTTGATGAGGATGTGAGAGAGAACATCTCTCCTACTAGTTCCTTAAGTTTACTACACAGTATGATCACGTATAATGTTAATGTTAAAAGCTGCCTGATATATTCATCATATGAGTTATGCCTTGGCTTCTTACAGATCCAAACTAAGCCATGACCTTATTTCCAGAGGGTGCCCACTTGATGAAAGAGCCAGTATATATTCTCACTTACAGTGGAGGTTCAAGGAAAAGTGGCACAACGGCATGGGCTTCTTAAAACAGCCATGCTTTAATGTGTTTGACTGCATACCAGAGATTACCCTTGTTTGCTGCTGAACTACTAATGTGTCTCTTTTTTCTTTTCTTTTTTTTCTTTTCCTGCTCGTCCTGTAGTACTCCTGACCCAGCCAGTATGGTTCATCTATCGCATCTAGGAAAGAGGAGAATGGAACACGCTGAGCCTGGGTCAGCCAGAGGACAGAGACTAGCCCACAGTGTCAGCCATATGAGAGAGCATAAGAATGGAGTACAAGCTCGGCAACTTTAGGCTAGACTTAAGCTGAGTAATGATTATACAACTGCTAAATCCAGTTTAAGATAAATTATTGTGCAGTTCATCTTAGATTAATTTGTATGATGCTGCTTTGTCTTGAATGTCATGAAATTTATTTATACATCTGCCTCTTGTAATTGTCACAAGAGCTCAAACTAGACGCAGGGTAAAAGCAATTGAGTAAAAACTCCTCTGCTCTGAGTTTCTCTTTTTAACAGAAACACTCTTTCAACCACTTCCACTTTGCAGTTTTGTTACGGTACCGTCAAGGAAAGCAAAAACATTTCCTGCCGAATTTTTACAATAAGAACCTACAAGGAAAATTGGATTATGCCCACTGAGCTACTGGAAGATTTTTAATGTGAAACATCTGCAGGAGGTGTTCCACTGATGGCAGCTCTTACCTGGGAAAAAAAAGAGGCAAAACAGAACAACTAAAATGATTTAGTCGGTAGCAACACTTTTAAAAAGTGAGAGCAGCAGAGTGGTGAGTATCAAATGACTCTGATGTTGTACTGATAGTTACTGCTGTGGATATGGAAATGATACAGAATATATGAGGACAACAGATAAACATAGAGGAAGTGTTGAGTTTGCATTAACCAGGGAAGGTGCAAAATTTAGATTAAAGGCCTTTCTCTATTATCAGTCCTAAATAAATGGCTTTGCCATTGTGGAAAATAAAGGCTAAAAAAATATTTTAGAGATTTAAAGTAATTCACCCCCTGAAAACTGGTAACTGGTTTTAATGTTGTGGCTGATCGGTACGCATTTGTTGTATCAACCCTTCATCCCCTTCCTCTCCTTTTTGTTTTATTACCCTCTCACTATGATTTACAGTGATGGGATATGTATGTGTGTGCATGTGTGTGTCTTGTTCAGACAAGCCCATTGTCTTGGCCCAGGCCTGGCACAGGGTCCCTCTAGCTGGCTGAACAGTGGAAGATCACAGTTGCTCCTTTGATACTGTCTCAAGGCCAATTCATGGTTTCCAAGTCCGCATGTCCGTACGTGTCTGCATGACATAAGTTTTGTCATCCGCCCAAGTCCACAGGGGTCTGCAAGGACACTGTGCGGACATCTGCGTGCAGCCCAAAATTTGAATCTATCAGACATTTATTAGAAATGGGCAATTCCATTCAACAATTTCCAAAAGCTGAATTAATGGCTCTACATACCCGTAATTACGTTCTCATTAACGTTGCCTGATTTGACCTCTTCACAGGACTGCGTAGGTGTGTAGAGACTGTGAATGAGTGTTATTTTCTCAACTTTCCTGCTCTTGATCTTTGTTGAACTGTTATTGTGCAACAACATGCAACCTCACATAAATTCCAGGGTACCTCCAGTTTTAGCAGAGGTCTAATCAACCAGAATGATAAACGCCTGTGTGTGTGCACATAGATCTTATGAATAGATGGATATATTAAACCCTAAAGGGTGGCGGGGTCAAAGAATGACTCAGTTGCTACCAGGTCGAAAATATCTTGTTGATAACTTCGCTATTTTTATCCCCTTGATTTTAGTCAATTATTATAAGTGAGTCATCACATACAGGGACCCAAAAATATGCCTAAGCTTGGTACAGTGTGTAGCCAGCACTGAATTTGCATGTCTTGTGTCACTATGCCATAATGCCTTCAAAACACTATATATGGTGTTAAAAATCTGATAAGATGGTGAACAAGAAGTGATGATTTTATTCCTGAACATCCCGGGGTAATCAGCTGGTGAAAATGTCACGGAAATAGAAAGTGTAACTATAGCCTGAGTCATATTTCAGATGGTAGGGATGTTATCATAACAAAGTTTGAAGGGCAGAGTTCCTCCACTAACCCCTGCACCACCTCCTCAGCTGATCCTGAATCTGCTACTTGTCCTCAGAACAGTCCTGACAGGGCTCCAGTGCCATCTCCTCAACTTGTCTATGCATGACTAGAATTAGTCAAGACTAGTGTCTGTGCATGTACATGTGTGTATTCATTCTATGCTATATTTACCCGTTTTATTCTTTCAGGGTCAGCCAACTGTTCAACAAGCATGGGATCTGACTTTGTGGCTGTCTGTCTGCCCTCATATTCTGTGTGTGTGTGTGTGTGTGTGTGTGTGTGTGTGTGTGTGTGTGTGTGTGTGTGTGTGTGTGTGTGTGTGTGTGTTTCTCTGTCTGAGCATGAGTGTGTACTTTGAGTGTGCTTGCATACTGGTTCACTGTATGTGAGTGCATGTGACTTTGTTTGTCCACATTAGTGCAGCTACAGTAGAGTAGCTCTGAGTGTGTGTGTGTGTGTGTGTGTGTGTGTGTGTGTCCTCAGACGCCTCTGAGACGATAAAGTTCATCCCCCAAACTGATAGCTGCTCCAGTCTGTCCAGCAATACTTCATCCTCATACTGAGGTCAGCAACCTCCCCCAGCAGCAGCAGCAGCAGCAGCTCTTACATAATTTGGAAATTTAGTTCACACGTGATACAGGATCAGATATTTAACTCTTAATGGCAGAAGTCACACTTTTGTGGTACTGCCTGTTAGACGCCAAGCTCAACTCCTTGTTTTCTACTTAGATAATTGGAGTTACATCACGCAGCAAGTTTGACCCACAAAGATCTTTTGCAAAAGAGAGATTTAAAGCTTTAGAAGCTCTAATCAGCAATGTTTTAGTTAATATAAGGCATGCAAAATTACGATTTGAGCAGCCTTGCTAACTAGGCTAAGGTTACTTCTGCCAAGGCTTATCAGTAGCTTTTTGATGAGTAATTAGAGATGCTGTAGAGGGAAAAAGTGGAGATGCGTGACCTTTACCGTGACCGTTAGGGGGATGTTTTTCTCAAGAATGTCGTCGGACTTTACAGACTGCTTTTACACCTAGCTGAGATCTAAAGACAATGCGAGCTAGACCTTCGAATGTGGTCTGGCTGATCCACCTTGATTCAAATTGCAGTGCGTTCTGCATACAATCAGCATTAACATGTATTTTCTCCTTATCCAAATACAATATCCACAAACAAATTGCATGGTAATAGGTGGATAAGGAGTCAGTCTCTGTACTATCCTGTTAAGAAAGCTTGTTTCATACCATGTTTGTATTTATATATTTTTCATATATCAGAATCAAAAGCACTGTCACACTTTGCTAGTTAATGCATTACATTTTTCAGCGACTGATTCAAATAAACAGCATGCTTCCAAACGACATTCCACATCTACAATACATCAGCTTTGCTGTGGCAGCATCTACAATTTCCCTTACCTCTTACTGCTTGCTTCACTGTTTTTCTTGTGTGGTTTAGGAAAGTTTATTTAGTAATTTAGTAATAGTAATAGTTAAAAACCATCGTACAGGACATCACTGTTCCATGACAAGGCTGATGACCAGTGATGTCCACTCTTAACCTGTTAAGACAAGACATGGTGGGAGATAGGGTCAGGCGGTGCATCGTATCATTGCAATCACTTTGCAGTGACCATATTACGTGCACAAGTCTGACCCAAATTGTTGCTGGACATAAGGCAATCTAAGTGCACCCACCCACACAAAAGGTGTTAAAAATCTCTGGATGGCACTGGTAGTTTTCTTAGGAAATGGAACACATCTCGGCAAGGATATAAACTGTACATTGCAGATCTGAAGTTAGACGTGGGAGTCAGTAGCTCTGGTTATATGTTCTCTAATGTGGAAATTTTCTGCCACAGTTCAGTGATGCTACAAAAGCCCAGTAGTGTTTATTCTGGTCTAAAAGGAGGCAATTGTTAAAGGTCAAGTAGTCACGATGGCTGATGACACTGTAAGGAGCGTCTTGTCGAGTACTGACTCACCTACCAGGAACAATTCATTGTACATGTTCCAAACCCCCCCCCCCCAAAAAAAAAAAAAAAAACCAAAAACAAAACCCACACTCAAATGCACACACTCACATTTGGTCTTTCTCCCTCTTTCAAGCTGAGCACTTCAACACCGATATAATTAAACACTGTGCAGTGTGTAGAGCATAAATCTAGCTTGCAATTTCTCTGAAATTATCCCTTTAAGTACCACTATAATAAGCGTCAACTCTAACTCAAGTTGTATCAGCTGGGTCTGCTAATATGGTTGCTAATTTTGCCCAAAAGATGTTTTCTTTAAGTGATGGGGACCTACCAGACAGCTACCAGCTTTGAGGTTATGTATTTGTGTAACCTCCCCCTGATACAAAAACACCCTCTGGCCACAGCTTTAAATAAGACTGTGATCTGCCCGACAAATCATACGGTTCAGTAAGGGCTGAAAATGCAAATAGGGATAAGTATTAAAGGTTTTCATACCAGTGCCCCTGACTGCCCTTTCAAAGCTGCTTAGTCTGATTTCAGCACCTTGGACAGCAGTGCAGCACAGCAGGGGAACATCCGCCTGGTTTCCTGCAACATTTTTGCTTCACTGACTTAACGACAAAGAGTAGAAGATACTCAGTGCATGTAGGTGTGCTTGTTTTGGCCAAGGAAGTCTGCTGTGATCTTGCACATCTCCAGCTATTTCCCCAAATATTTGTTTACAAGGCAAAGACAGATACATTGACAGGCAGACAGACAGATATTGAGAAAGTGAGGACGAGTACTGCTGCACTAGTGTTTTTGAATCAATCATTGACCCTGCCGACGGAGTGTTTTCTGCGTCCTGTGAGACAGACAATGCACACCCCGCCATGGCCCCCGTTCGTGTCTGATATATGGAAGCGTTTGTGACTTTGGGTACCGTCCTGTCTGTTCGCCTCACTGTCACCCTCTGTGGACGCTGCTGGGAGAGTGTTGCCACTGGTGCCTCCCTTCTTCTTTCCTATGCTCCTCCTCTCCCTCTGTTACTCCTCTGCCTCACTACCTTCCTGTTTATCCATCTTCCTTCCTTTCCATCCTTTATTTCCCATCTTCTCCTTCCATTTTTACCTCTCACATCCCAAACAGCCAAATTAAACCAGTTGGGGTTCCAGCCACTGTAGTCTACTCAGGACCTCTGGTTCGAGACTGGCACAAGAGTTGAAGGGTGACTACAGGAGTAGAGAGGGAGGGGGTGGGCTGCGAGGGGAGGCGCTAGCTGGCGGGGCCTGGGACCTGAACCAGACAGACAGTGAAACGTCACACCAAACCCAGACTCCCTGACTGTGATTGCATTCTTGTGTGTGAGTGTGTGTGTGTGTGTGTGTGTGTGTGTGTGTGTGACTTTGTGTGGCGATTGTGTGTGAGTGTGTGTGTGACTGGGGGTTCACAGTGTTAGTAGCTCAGAGCTAGCTGAGGCTGCAGTGGAGACAGACAGAGAGAGAGGCACTGAGCAGCACATAGCAAACATCATTGAATGTTGAGTTGTATGGGACTGGGATATCTGCTTTTGGGAGGAAATTTTACAGGTGAGAGCATGGGTTCAAGTGTGAGTGTTCATGCGGGTCCATGCAAGCATTTTATGTGTAATAGAGTCCATTATATAGATTTGTTTATGTTTTCTAAATGCCTGCTTTATGAGGGAGTGAAATGTGTGTGTATTTGTTTTTCAGTGTGATTTCATTAGCCTCGTGTCATTAAATTAGGGACGTACAGTAAGACGTCATCAGCGAGGAGGGGGAACTGATGTTCGATAATCCATGTTGTCACTGCAGGTTGTAAGCTGACCTCGGGGGGACAGACATCAGCATCACGCCTGGAGCCGCAGGGAGAGGTGCGGCCACTCTCACTTGACCAGAAGCAGGCCTTGGCTACAGACTTCTTATCAGGTACGAGGGTCAGCAGCGTTCCACAGAAACACTTCCAAATTAAATGAAATAATTAAAAAATGTTTGAAAAAAACTACTGCTTCGATGATAGTGCAGCAATAGTTTTTTAGTGTTGCTTATGGTGCTTTGGTGTCTTAACAGGCCATTTTATGTTTTAAATAAGAACACGGAAGGAGGTGTATAATATTTGTAGTCAGAATAACTGGTTAATAATTGAATGTAGTGCATTTTGGAGACACTTTATCCGGTCCTATTTTCAATAATTGTGAATGGTTGGATTTTATTTTAGTGAACTTTAACATAACAGTTATTAACAATGGTATGGATTCAAGTCAGACTAGATGCATGAATCTTATGCCTTTAAAAAAACTCAAAGACCTGCAACTCTATTTTACTCATTACCAGTGACTTGTGACTTCACTTTAAACTTGATTAACTTGACACGAAATGACTTGATATCATCACCAAGGCTAAAGGTGATAAATTATGGTAGAAAAAAGTATGAAGCCATTCAGCTTTGAATCAGTCTGACAGCAGCCAATCACGTTGCAGGAGCAATAGGGAACGGCATGTTTGGCAGTACATACCAGCATCAAAAAACTGTCAGGACTTGAAACACAAAGTTTAAGACTTGGACTTAAACCAGAACTTGACGTAGAATTAATTCTCAGTTCAGAGCCAAAAGTTGAAACTTAAATTGTGACTTCCAAAGCAACGACTTCATTCCACCACTGGGATGGATAGTAATAATAATGATAATGATAATGATAATAATGATAATGATGATAATAATAATAATAATGATGATGACAATAATAATAACGATTTTTCATCTTAACAGAATCAGAATCAGCTTTTATGGTCAAGTATTTTTCAAGGAATTTGTCTCTGACTAAACAAAGACAAAAAAGCCAAACAACATAAACAAAGATACATATAGCTATTATGTACAGGAGGTTTGAAAATAGATATATGTAGATAAATGCTTAAACAACACGCCAAATTTTCAGAGTGCTAAAGCAACGATCTTCAGTTATGTACAAACTATTCGGAGGGTGAAACCAAAGCTCTCAGTGCAGTATTGTACTCAAAACAATATTGTACTTGTATAGTCTACAATATAGAAAAGTTTGTGTTTGATTTCAATGCTTTTTTTGCCTTTTGTTTCCCTCCTCCTTGTTGTCTACCTCCACCTCACCCATTCTAAATAATTAATCCCTCATGCCCAAGCACCACCTCCTAATCCTCTATTCCTTCCCTTCTTTTTTCCATTGACTACATCATCCATCTATCCATCCACCCATCCATCATCTTCCTTATTACTTTTTCTCTTTTTCTTTTGTTCTACTCTTGTCCTTCTCTTTCCTGTTCTTCCACGCCGCCCTCATGTTGTTCTTTCCCTCCCTCCTGCCAGCCCCCATGGCAGGTTATTCAGATCCTCTGGGTTCTCAGACCAGCCCTGCCCAAATGATGGATACTGGCCTGATGGGAGCTTTCTCAGGTATAGCTTACATTGTTTGTCTCGAACTTCCTCTCTGCAACACTGATACTGATACTGCTACTCTAATAATAGCAGGAGTAGTGATCATAATATGGTTTCCTTCATAATGGACTCTTCTAAGATGAACTTGGCATTTGCTTCACAACCCTGAGTTTAGAATGTCCTGTAACATTTTTATTTGCCAATAGTAATATACTTGTCATCTTCAGAGAAAACTTATATTTTGCTTCCTTAACTCCAAAAGCATCTTTGTAGCCTTTATTTCTCATGACTGAAACTAAGTAGAAATACGGTGTTAGCTTGCATCAGGAGTACTAATGAAATCGTATCAAATCATTGTTATTACCTGAGCTGATAATACAAACATTGTCTTCAACCTTGCTCAACAACTGGGTGAAACACCAGCAGTAAAATCATTATTGTACTTACTTTAGTAACACCTGTTGCCCATCCAGTGCCTTTTGGTAGTCTGATGTATGCTGTAAATTCAGTAAGAATGAGTTAAGGATGTGGAGATTAAAGCTGATAGCAGAAAGCGCCATTATGCAGCACAATGCTCTGGAGCCGTTGTTAAGTTTGGCATCTTATTCTGGTTTAGTGTTAGTCTGTTGATTAAAATATATTGTAGTCACATTATAGTTATTTAATTACTATTGTTTTTAATCAGTGACTACAAGCATGCAGTTTCCACAGTGGAATTTTGATAACATTAAATTTTTTGTCATTTATTTTTAATTTCTTGTATAGCTGTTGCCATTTTTGGTGTGTAGAGTCACTTTAGAGTCAGGATTATCTAAGGGAAGAGGCTCTATTCACCTGCTCAGATTGGACTGGAATGCCTATTCGTTACTCAACTCTGTGCTCTGTGTATGAGACAATTAAAGACTCTACTTTTGCATATGGTTTTCTTATGGTTAATATCATTTGAAAGTCTGCCTTAATCCTGCACTCATTCCTACAGCATATAAACTGAACACCAAAGATACCCGATTTAAAGTCACAATAATCTGTTCACTTCCAATGCTTCCACTTCCATAGCTCTTGATAATATTGCAATGTGTTGGCTTCTCTTTTTATAAATCACAGGCATTTGGCCTCTGTTTATCATTTATCCCAGCTGTTTCTGTGTTTGCATTGTGTCATTTCAGCGTGATTGCAAATGAAGTTATTATTTTTATTCCTTGCAAGAAGAGGTAGCTAAATAACATTGTTAGCAGAGACACATTCCCCTGAAGTTTTTTCTCTTGTAAACTGAAAAAATATTGTTTGAAAACACTTCAAATAAAGCATGAATCTTACATTTGTGTTGCCTGTCGAAGTTTAATTTCGAGTGTGGAATGAGCTCATTGTTGCTCCTTGGGGCCATTGGGAGAAAAAAACACCCAACAAGCCCACTGTTCAAAAGTAGCCCCACCAGTGGGTGTTTTCTGCCCTCCAGCCTCAGGGGGCCTAAATGAACTCACTGAGGCGAATAAGGCCCCGCACTAGAAAACGTTCTCGGACAAGCAACACAAAGCTGAAATTTATGCTTTATTATAAGTGTTTTCAAACAATGTTTTTTTGGTTTTCAACAGAAAAGACTTCAAGGATGAAAGCTAGCTGGTAAGTTTTGCAAACTTATGGCTGGTTTCTCTCACACCTCTACTTTTGTAGTTGTTAATGAAATTTACATAGTATAATGTGTTTCTGAAATTAAACTATAGAACAAATAAACGATAAAGATTTAGAAAAAAAACAATCAATGAATGTTAAATCCTAAATTAAGGACTGGTCTTCCATCATGTGAAGCCACCGTCTAGTTCTTTTCCTCCAATTCTTTTTTTTACCTCGGGCAGTTTACAGCTTACCTTTGTACCAATTAAGGTAATTTATTGGACTTGAACTACTTAAATTTCCATAAAAACTGGAAAAATGTGGGTATTCTAAATCTTTTGACCAGTAGTGTACATTTGTAAAATTATTGCTAGTTTATTCAATAAAGTTTGTATTATAAAAAATTATCAATTTTAAACATAGTTTACGACTCTGTATTTACCTTTGGGATGGTCATGGGATTTTTCGCACGGTGACGTGAGGCATCCAAACGTCTTGCTGCAATACTTCTGCTTTTAAGGGTGGATAATGTGTGGAGTACTCTTCTTTGACAGTAGAATCGCTAGCTAGCAGAGACATAACATTATTAAAACTCAAGATGGTCAATTGTATGGATCACAAATATCTGAAGAGGACTTATTTAGGCGTGGCATAGGCTCTTGTTTGACCAATCACAGGCATGTATATGTTTCTTAACTGTCATCTTTTAGCATTGTGAAGGGAAAGCAACTCAGTTATGCTAACAACAGAATAGTCAGTGCATCTGTAATTAGAAGTTGAGGTCTTCCCAAACTCTATGAGGATATGTGAAAAATTATTCTTCAATGCGTTTACTTCTTTCAATTTGCAATTTTCCTTAAGTCATAAAAGATCAACAGTAACCATATGCACACACTAGTACTTTGTTTGAGTTTCTACATCATGCTAGTAATGTCCTGCCTGTATTTCCATTAGAATACACTACTACACTGTTTCCACTTGATATCTGTGTAGATAATGTATACAGTTCTTACATGTTCGTTTTCCATTTTTAGTTCCTTGGTAAATGGTGTGTTACGATAAGGGATTGACCTTTGAGAAATAGTTTTACAAACATGAATTAACCTTCAATCATTAAGGACCATTACAACAAACATCAATTATTTTTCCGTGCCCATATCTATTTGGTCATCAGATAAACTTTCCAATTCAAATATCACTTCAGTGCAACAACTTGCCTAAAAAGTGCAGTTTTAAAATCCACCCTGATGAATGTCTTGGGGTGAGGCAAAGCTTGTTAGTTTTATGCGGAGCTGTTGCTGTCACTGACTATGTATCTGCTGGTGCTGTACAGAGTGACACACGCACACACACATAGACACACACACACACACACACACACACACACACACACACACACTATGAGCTATGAGGCTGAGTTATGCCTTTCACTTTGCCAACCTCTGCATACTCAGCTCTCACTGTTGCCTTAATGAGACCTGTCGTTGCTGGGCCACCGAATCACTGCTCCAGGCTTGAACACACACACACACACACACACACACACACTTTTTCTTTCTCTCGCTCACAGACCCACATTCTTAGAAAAATACACATACAGTTGACACGAATGCCCTCAAAATGACTCTGTGGCCCAATTTCCAGCAATTTAGCTTACACACCATGCTCTCATGAACACACAATCTTGACTAATCTCACTCATTCATGTGGATTCAGACAACACAGACACACACACACACATTGTAGACATACATAGACATTCATAATAACAACCAGGCTCTGCTAGTTTCTCTCGCACATACTGTGCATATTCAGACCATATAGTATACACTCACTCAGTTGTAATGCGCGACAGCGTCCAGATTGTATATGTTGTTTTGTTTGAGTCATCCATTCCTGTTTTTCTGTTGCTCTGTCTCTGCTTTGTCATTGCACATTACAATACCTTGATTTTTCCTTGCTGTGATGCATAAACCAATACCTAAAATATCCTTGTCTACCCACTGCCTTTTTACTTCCCTCATTACCTGTGTTCTTTTGCAGGCAAATAGGAACAAGATATGTTCCCTATAGGTCGGTACGACTATTACATTATGTCAGTAGGCTACCCTCCATTAAATGGGAAGATTACCCATACAAGATTACCCATGCATTAAATAGACTACCTTTCATTATTCTTGGTACATCTTTAACAACAGTAGCATCAATGCTAAGAGAGTCTCCGACACTGACCCTATTTATCTGTTTGTCTGCCTTTGTCCCTTAGGTTTCTCCCAACCTGGAGGGATGGGTGTCAATGTGGAGGTGGGAACTGCACTCCTCCAAGTAGAGAGACCCCCAATTATAGCGGAGCCCCAGCATCCTACACCCCCAGCAGGGTTAGGCACCCCTAAAGAGCACAGTCCCATGCTGCCCGAACCTCAGGTTCCTCGCAGCCCTGTAGAACTGTCCGCAGGTAAGTCACATGCAGATTATTTTACACGCCACAGACATGTATCTAGTTCAAAGAAAACTGCTCTTCTTCAGCAATGCTTTGCTTCCTAGCGTGAATTTGTATACATATTCAACCCTGGTAGCTATCCAATGCAACCAGTCTGCTACTGCACGTAATTACAATTCAGTAGAGCAAATGGATATTATATGCCTTGCTCAGGGGCATCTGACCAAATGTGATGAGGAGAGAGCATTACTTGCCTTTTCTAGCTAGACTTTCCCAGCTGGTCCAGTCCACACTAAAATGTGATGGTATCTTTAAATTCTGATATATTTAATGCTAAAGCTTAAATGGTGCACTTTTTTGGCATACTGTAATATTGCTGCTTGACATATTAAATAATTTATGTGTTTTTGACTGATTCTTCTCCACAGTCAGAGTTTTACCTCACATTTAATTGAGTTGTTCCTTGTTGCATTGAAAATTTATATATCTAAGTGCTGATTTCCAGACCACTTTTAGTTGTTGACAAATGCTACTAGTATCCATTTAAATTATAATGATCCAATTTTAGGGCAATGTTTGCAGTGGTACTTAAACTTTAGAATCCTTGAATCATGAAGTGCTTACATTACTTTGTTCACCCCCTGCTTTTCTAACAGCTCAAAAATGTGTACTGTATATTATAATGTCCAGGATCATGTAGTTATATGACTGTGCTGCACTGCTGACTCGTTCCAAAGAGGGGTGCAGTATGCAGATCAGCTGTCTGTCTTTGCTGTTCTATAGCTTCCTCCCTATACTCACTCCAGCTCCGATGTGATTTAGTCATCCAGCTCAAGGTCAATGCACATTTGATGCTGATATGAATAGGGTGTGCCATCATGCCACGACTACCAGTCATACTGTATACTCTATGCATGTGTTGAGTTTGTGTGTGGATCTGTGTGTATGTACAGAGAGAGACCATGGCTCCAGAGTGAGACCATTTCAGACATTTCGCACATGCAACCAAAAATCTGTGAAGTACGACTACACATTTTCATTGGTCGCACTGGTGCACCTGACATTGTGTCTCTGTGTGTGTACATGTGTAGTGTTATTTTTTTCCCATCCACATTCTGCGAAGACCTGCCCCTACTCTGCCTCTAATTGGCTCTGACCCTGATATTCTTCTTTGCTGAATGCGGATGGGGAAAAAAAAATAAGGCATGTGTTTATGGGTGAAAACACGCCCTGTACTCCTCCTCAAACACCATCACAGCCTTAAACATACCAGTAGTTCAAAATGAAGAGAACTATTCAGAGTGCGGTGCCCGTTAGACCCAACATCGTCGGCGGAGGTAACCGCTCCACCACCTGTTTCCCCTGCCCCTGGTAAAATGCCTAATTGCAACCACACATCTTCGGCAGAAATGGCCTCATCTCACTCCGAGCCAGAGCAGGAGCCTATAACATTCAAAAAGGCCAAAATATGTGCCTTTCGCGAAGAATGTTGTTTTTAATTTCCATCGCCAACATTACCCTTTGCATTTATTGCAACCAGTGCAATAAGTTAGTGAGAATTTGGGGTGTACCCAAATTATGTGCTGGTGCACCTAAATGAAAAAGTTAGGCACACCAGTGCAACCAATGTAAAAAGTTAGTCTGTAGCTCTTGAGGTTGTCTTTGTCTCTCACTGTCTACTCTCTCTTCACCAGCTCCTTACCCATGAGTGCCCCCCCCCCCATGGGCTCCTCTTCAGCTCAATTCATGTCCGTTCCTACAGAGTGTGAAGTTGTAGTTGTCACCATGCTGTGGCTTGTGTCACCTGGTAGAGCGATGCTAACATCCCGTGTGGCCAGTGGAACCATTAACAAAGCATCACAGCAGCTGAGCCCCCATGGTTCACTGCTACACAGCAGGGGGCAGGACCCCCTCGTGCCTACGTATTAAAAAAAAAAGGCGAAAAATATCAGAGGTGTTATATCTTCATTTGGTAAACAGCTGTTATACACAGCTGGTAGACTTTGCTTTGCACCGCATAATCATTAACTGTGCAAAAATGTCCAATAATATAGGTCCCATTCCCATTCTCGGAGATCCTAAAACTTAAGCTTTATAGGTGTTTGGCAGTTGATGTTGTCATCTAATAGCCAGCAGGTACTGATTTCTTCAGGTCTTCTTAAAGTACACTTCCTGCAGAAAACAATCTCATGATATAGCACAAATTCTGACATAAAAGCTGGTATTCAAAAAATGATCAAGACTCAAATAATAGTAGCTGGCCCAAACAAATAAAAGCCAGTTGCTGTGTGAAACACATTGAGTGGGATTTGGAATTACCAAATCTATAATGGCTCCCAGGGCAAATTCAGTATACGGTACATTTTCATTAATACCACAAATGCTATTCATACAGATTTTTCAATTTAAAAGTCTACCTGGGAAGACAGGAATTGCACCTATTGAGCCACTGAAGGACTTTTAATTAGGGATGCATCAATCTGACTTCTTTTTCCTGAAACTTATTCTGATGCCTCATCTCAACATATCTGCCAGTATCGATTACAATCCTAAAACGAATGCTTTTTTTTTTCAGATTTAAAATCTGTATAGCTCACAGCATATAAGTAATTCAAATTTCAAGACTTTTACAAAGAAACTGTATTTATGATCAGTCACATCACAGAAGATACCTGATGCATTGAATAAGGTCAGTGTTGGTCCCAGTACCAATCTGGTGTATCTGATCAGTGCATCCCTACTTTTAACTTGAAGCATTTGCAGATGAAGTATTGAGTTTCACGGATGGTAACAAAGTGGATGCGACTGGAAACAATAATAAGATGAAAACTTCTGCTTCGAAACTCTTTGTCAGAAAAACAGATACTCAGAGAGGCAGAGTAGTGAGTATAACATTATTTTGTTGTTGTACTGATGGCTGTGGAAGTGTATTTTATCCTGAATTAATGAATTCCATGTAAACATGGACGTGTTAAGTTTGCATTAACAAGGGAACATGGGGAATTAATTAGGAATCAAGTCTTGTCTACAATAAAAGTCTGTTCCAAATAAAGGCTTGCCATTAAGCTAAACAAAGGTGCCAGCCACTATTTGAGAATGTATGGTTCTATAAAGCCCTGCAGAGAGGAGATTTTGTGAAGGAATCATCTCCATCTGAGATGATTCATTCACAAAATCTTCAATCAATTTGTAACAAGTGATGAAGGCACAGAAAATGGAGACTACTGTTGCTCTTTAACCACTCACTGAAACCCTTAAACTGATTGTAAGACTTTGTGTGTGTGTGTGTGTGTGTGTGTGTGTGTGTGTGTGTGTGTGTGTGTGTGTGTGTGTGTGTGTGTGTGTGTGTGTGTGTGCATAATCTCTCTACTGGTATATGTATAAACTACTAGGAAACACATGGTGACTCAACATTGCGGCAGCCACCAACCTCCCTTTCCCTAAATCAAGATTCAGAGCGCAGATCCATCAAAACCCGGAGGGACCCTGTCATGAGACTGAATGACATCCCGATGTAAAGCAAATTGTTTATTTTGTATTTGGAAAGCCATTAAAGAAAATTTGTTATTCAGACAATTTATTTCTTAAGTAAGAGCTATTTGTTTTTATCAACTTGATTCAGACACCCCCGAGAACAAGCCTTAGTTTTATTCCAGTGTCTAATAGCATTTGATCAAAGTGTCGTATGAAAATAGCTGCTGTTTTATAATTCATAATTGTTCTACTGTTGAAATAAGACAGCAACAACAGCATATGCACATGCAGTGGGATTGCTGTTATTTGATCCTTTCCTAGCCTAATGAGATTGCGCGACACAACATTTAAGTAATTTTTTCCTTATGTCTTTTTCTGCCTTCCCACTTACTGCATATACAGTATAGTGAGCAGAGTTCTGTCATGGGTTTGTTAATATGAAATATGGCCCATTTGAGAGCCACTGTACTGTATGGGGCCTGACAGCTGCTCCACTTCAGCTGTGTGTGTGTGTGTGTGTGTGTGTGTGTGTGTGTGTGTGTGTGTGTGTGTGTGTGTGTGTGTGTGTGTGTGTCTGTTTGTGTGTGTGTGTCTGTTTGTGTGCATATATATAACTGAAAACTAGAAACAAACTGGGCCAAAGTATAAGACCAGCCCTTCCTCAGTGGGCAGTTTTACCTCTACTCTTGTTTCCCCTCATCTACCTCACATTCCTCTTCCCTTTATTGCCTTCCATCTATAATGAATTCAACCTGACAACTGCCATTCACCATAATTGCCCATCTGACCTAAGCTTTATTATACAATGTCCGAAAACCAAAACAGGGCAGTTTTAGTTACAGCATTGCTGCCTGTAATTGCCCTTCTTTCTATGGGACCATTAAGCAGTCTTTCTGTTTTTGTCTGTCTGTCTCTGTATCCTTGTTATGTGTAGATGTTAGACACTGCATATGTATTATGTGACCTTACTTGTGTCTGCACACACATTCACACGCTCATACACCTGACTCTAAATCTGTTTTGATTTTAAACAGAGCTCTTTTGCTGCCCAATAGTTTCAGCATACTACACCCCGTGGCTGCAGTGACTCAGCCACCCAAAAGTACCACTTCTTTATATAATTTAATTTAATGCTTACCAGCATAAGAGTGCATGTTTGTCTGTGTATCAGTATTGACACAGAAGGAATTTTAAGACCTGGGTTGGATTTTCAAAAGGACTTTTATTTAGTCCTGTTTTGCGATTATGAAAAATGCACACATTTTCTATTTGTTTTACTAAAGGGCAACATATTAATGAAAGCGAAAAGGCACTCCTACAATTGATATCCACAAAGGGTGTGGTGATTTAGGCTCGGCTTTGTCAAATAACATCCACCCTTTCTGGCCTTAGATTGAATCCCTCCCGAAGCCTCTCTGCTGTGTCTGATCCATGTTGTCATCTTTTCAGCCTTTCCATCATCTCATTGAATTAAAATAGCAATAAAACTTCTAATTATAGAACTTTTAAAAAAAATCCTTTCCAGTGAATATTCATGTACGTTCAATGTTAGAATCTTTTTTTGTTGTTTTTGATTAAGAATGTTTGCCTCTTTGTCATATATTCAGAAGTTTCTCAGTTATTTTTTTGTTTGAGTTAAACTAAGGCAACCAATTCATTTGCACATATCCATTTCCCCCAACTTTAAACTCTCCCCTCTTCACCCACAACAAGGTGCCTTAGGTGACTACTGGCCAGACCAGGCCGACGGCCTACCAACAGACCTCCCTTTCACCCCCAGCGTGTCCACGGTGATCAGTCGCCATGCAGGCCATCTTGCAGCCAGCCCCGATGACCCACCTGACAGCTGGCCTAGCCGAGAGAGTACCGCCTATGCGGGAGGTGATGAAAGGGAAGGAGATGGATCAGACCGAAAACAGAAGAAGAAGAAGAAAAGGCGACAGAAAGATGATGGATCTTATGAAAACTTTGAGAGCAGGTGTCATCCAGAGATGCAAGCACAGGGAGAAAACACTCCCCCAGCAGAGGGATTCTACCACAGGATTGGCCCAAGGCGGGATAGAGGAGAAGGTGGCTGGGAGGAGCAGCTTGGGAAGAGTGGAGGCCGGGGGAAGAAGGGGAAGAGCAGGAAGAAGCTTCCAGAGGAGTGGGGAGTGAAGCCGGAACCATTTGTTTCTTCGTCTGCAATGACATCTCAGATCACAGACGAGGTGATAATGGATATAGGAAGTTCCGCTCAGACAAACCTTGGAGCCTCGTTCAAAGAACTGGACACCAGCCAGAACCCCTGGAAAAAGGAGGTCTACCCAGAAGAAGGTCTGGCTCCTGCCCCTTTGTCCCAAGACCTATTCTCCCCAACAACTGCTTCCATTAGCCCACTGGTCCTGAACAGTGAGCTGAAAGCCACAGCGGCTCCGTTCACTATGCCCTCCACCACCAACAATGCAACACTTGGTTCCTTCCCCATGGCTTCTCACCCTGGTGAACCCTTTGATCTCCTGATGGATACCAAAAATGCCAGCTTGGGCAACAGCAGCCACGCCTTTTCTCCACCTTTCTCTCCAGAGAATGAAGCGTCAGGTGGCGACATGGTTGACAGTGGGATGTTTGACAACACCAGTTCCCTCCAAGAGTCTTGTGTGCATAGCATGCCTGAGGCAGACACCTCGGCTTTCAGCCCTGCCTTGCAGCCAAGCCCCACCCTTTCACCGAAAGGTGAGGTGTTGGCCTCAGCTCCACCTCTTTCCCCTTCAGATGCTTCATGGCTCCTGAACGACTCACACATTAGCAGCAACAGCGAGCTTTTTGACTTCAGTGACATGAGCAGTTCAGGTCATCCTTTACTCTTAGGTTTGTCTTTTGACACCCCAAGCCCAGCACCTCTCCGCTCCCCCAAAACCACAGCGCAGGAATTCCAACCGAAAGAGCACAAAGATGACAAATCGTCCCAGAAACAATCCAAGAAGTCTCGTTCTTCATCTTCTTCATCCTCTGTAAAGAGTCCCACCTCTCCAGGAGCTAAGAAGTTCCCTCCACAGGCAGCCCCTGTCATCAGCCCCTCTTCCCCTCCATCGGCCACCCCTCTGGGAGTTCCAGGATCTGGTCTTAACCCTGCAGCTAAGCCCTTCTTTCCCAGCTTTGCTGATACCATGGAAGAACCAGCTGTGGTCCCTCCACTTGCCCCCACCGTCGAAGGTTGGTTGCAGACAACCCTGGACAAAATAGAGGTTAAATATAGAGTAACTAAAAGAAAAAGACCAATCGTTTATTGTCATGCATGATGTTTCCATCCAACTTAATTAGTTCAGATATTTGAAATTGATTTCAAATATGATTTTTTGGGCAGGATTGATTGCTTGGGTGCCTTTTATTCCTTAGGGGTTATTATTATGGATAATTAGACCCTTTTGTATTGTCTCTTGCATGGACACATATGTCTAAAAACTTGGCTTGGGCTTTTTGGCTTGTCCAATTTGGTCTGTTTGTGAGTGACTAACGCATGGGCTCAAGTATTGACAAACTGGGGCTGTGCATTGGCTTTACTTTAAGCTGTTATTCCTCATGATGCACTGCTCAGATGTTCTCATATTTAACAGTGTTGCGTTTGACAGGTGTGCTACTACTAACCAATCACAAAGTCTTTCTCTTTAGCGATACCACTAGGCATCTTCACCATATCAAAACCAATCTTATGTTTTTCTCTTCTGTCCAGGTGTATGTGTTAACACTGTAATCATGCTCCATTTCCTTTGCATCCAGGGGTGAAGTGTCACTCTATCTTCTTTCTCCTGCGTCCAGTTAACTCTGTTTTACTCACTAGCTGCCTGTTTCTTTACAACTTCCCCTAGAAAAGACATTTGAAGGAAAAGGCTTTGTTGGTGTCATGTTAACTCACCACTGTTGTTGTGCATCAACAGTTCAGATCATGGTGTGTCTCCTGAGAATAACTTTTAAAAAATGTCAAATGGTAATTGTTTTTTTTTGTCGATTTTACTTTCCATGTTCTGTGATGATTGCTGCCTTGGCTTCTTTTCAACCATAGGTGAGTCCTATTTTAATTCTACTTGTGGCTTTGTTGTGTTTTTTTTTTTTTCATGCACCATTATTGAGACTAAGCACTGGGAAAATAACACAATGACTGATGGAAGACAGAAACCGTTGAGTGCTTCTTGACTACACAATTCAGCAACAAGGTGGCTGTTGCTAAGAACAGAAATGAAGTGCTGCCAGAGTATATAAGGGTTTTTGGGCTTTTGCTGCAAGCATTTCATTCTCTGTACAATCATAACAAGAACTTTCTTGTAATTCTGAGCATTAAATCAAGCACATTCAGTATAAGCTGGATTCCAGCAAGGGTGCCATCTAATACGTCTCCTGGTCATGATTTTTATAGTTAGGATATCAAGGCACAGCAGAGGTCTGGAGTGTCTTTTGGGTGACAACATGGTGGCATCTCTACTATTTGCAGTTGATGTTCTTTTGGCTTCATCAGGCTATAACTTGTGACACGCTGTAGAGCATTATTCTCCACTTCTGTTGTGACACTTGTGTTTCGAACCCTTACCTAACATCATGAGCTTTGGGTACTGACTGAAAGAATGAGATTACGGATACAGGTGTATCCAAAGCCAAAGAAGCTTCCTTGGCAGGGGGCTTGCCCTCAGCTAGGAACTCAGAGTTCGGGTTAGAATTTTCATCCAAAAATGAGACATATGACATATGATATGGATGCAACCTGATTGCTTCTAGGGTTTTTCAATGCACCGTTCATAGGGAGGAGACCTAGGGGCATAGCCAGAACATGCTAGGGGGATTACATATCCCATCTGGGGATGCCTTGGGACCCCCCAGGAGCTGGAGGCCTTGCTGGGGAAATATATAGTATTACCTGATGTAAATCAGACAGAGCTGTAAAATTGTACTATAAACCAAATGAAAGGTTTTGGTTGTTTTTCTGTCAAGCACTTGTTTAGAGAATAGATTTGTAGCAGTGTGACTCATTAAAAAGAGATTTCATCAGACTGGGGAATAATAATGTTCATGCCAGCTAGAGATGAGCAGTTAAAAATAGAACAGTTTGAGTCATTTTTTTGTTGACTGATGTAAGTCAGAGTTATAAGATTCAAAAGAGAGATTCAAAATGGAGCTGTTGATCGGCTTCCTGTCCAGCTGTTGTTTTAAAAAGAATATGTAGAAGTGTTGGAGAAAAGTTTTCAGCAGACTGGGATATAATAATGTTTACAGCAGCCAGACATGGAAGCTAAAAATGGAATATGTTGACACTTATGCTTCATGTATGTTGATGCATCCATGTGGCTATTTTAGTGTATATCTAAGTGCATTTTGGCATTTGTGCACATGTGTATGTCCATGCTTGCAAGTGCATGTTTGTGTCTCTGCGTAAGTGGGTGTGTTTGGCCTTTTCCAGAGGATCTGAAGTGTTTTGTGTGTACTGCTGTGATTTGAGGAGATGCAGAGTTCCAGAGGATTCATTTCCTTGTCCTTCCTTTCAAAACCTCCTGTCTCTGCCTCCCACTGAAGGCTGTAATGAGGACAGGGCCAGCCTTGAAATCACCACAGGAACAGCAGAGTGTTGAACCTGGCTATTAAGCAGCTTTAATCAATGCTCCCCCACATCCTTCCACAAGAACAAAAGGGCTTAGTATTTTTGCCACCTACAAGTCACATAGATAAAAATATATTGCAGCTGTGTTGATGAAACATCTGAGTAGCATGTTAGTTTTACACTTGTTGGGTTGAATTTTTATTTCTGTCATAGACAGATTGGTTATGTCTTGTGTGAATGTGGATATGTTTTGTGTGTGCGTGGCATGTGGTTCTCCATGAATGTGTGTATTTGCTATCAGTGCATGTTTCTGTGCATGTTGCAGCAAAATAGGCACCACCGCCACGCAACACACATGGCAGTATTAACTATTCTGCATCAGATTTCCATGAAGTGTATGCACTATTTTTTGCACGTGTTTTTGGTGCATATATGTGTGCTTGTGTGAATATGAATACATATAAGAGAAAAAAAAAAGAACAACACAGAATGCTGAATACAGCTGGCTCTGTTTTCCCTTTGTGTAATGAGACCTATTGTCAGTGTCCAGGGGTAAGTCTTTGTCACCAACAGTGGTATTTGAGCCTTGTACAAAAGATAAGAAGGCATGTGGAACACAATAAAAACACAAGAGGAGATACTTTGGAAGGTTACAGAAAGGGGAGTACAGTACAATGAGGAAGAGGGTGGTACACACATGGAAAAAAAGGCTATCAAATAATTTTGAGGGAAACATAAAGATATAAAAGAGGGTGGCAGGGATAAAAAAAAAAATTTGGTTCATGTACCACAGGAAAGAGAGACAAAAGATAAAGGGAGAAGAGAGGATGCTGCGGATGACTTGTGGGACTGATGTAGGGATATGCAGAGGTGAAAAGAATGCTGAGAGAGAATGGATAAAGACAATTTTTAAACCCGTGTTGTGATGTTACAGAGAGATATATACAAGATTAAAATGAAACGGAGAAGCCTAGCTGGAGATGGAGAAGAATGTAAACCTTAGGGAGGATTATGTTTAAACACAGAGGAAAAAGACAGAAGGAAGTGCAGAGGATCATTAAGAAAAAAGCCTTGACAGAAAAACTCAGGGCAAAAGATGTGGACCATGACAAAAGTTAGGAAACATACCAGCGTGCGACAGTGTGGTGGTAGATCCTCTGTATCCTCATTTGTCGGTTTAACATAGAAACAGCCAGCAAGCCACTAATTGAAGGAAATATGTAAAGTTCCAATTTGTGTATTTTTGTATAATTTGTATTTTCTTACTACCTTATTACCTACCGGCTAGACTAATTATAGATAATTCAGAATACAAAGTGGTTCTTTCTGACTGTACACAACAAACATCTACACATCTTTTTAAATATACATACATCACGTCCATATGTTCAAAAACAGAAATGTACACATAAATACTCTGTTTTCAAAGGCAAAGACACCATTGCATGAAATAGACTTAAAGCTGCAGTAATCAATATTTTCATATTAACGGTTGTCATGTTAAAGGAGTCACCTGTTGTGATGAACACACAGAGAATTATTGCCTGACTCTGCTGTTCACCTCAGATCTACGTAGTGTTTTAGCTTCTTTCAGCTCATTGTTTTGGTTTTACAGCCCAAAACTTCACTGTTTTGATTCAGTCTCACCACTCTTGCAGGTAAACCCACTGTATGCTACCTGCCATGCAAGAGTGTTTTGATGTTGTGGCTTACTGTTGTACAGTACAGTACACGACTGAGTCATCAAGCTATTTGAGGACAAACACAAATCCTCAAAAGGCAGGCAGGCGAGAATATACTGTGTCAGCGGTCTATTTTTACCGCATACTGCTTTTCACTGTTGTTTAGGCTCCTTTCATTTGGGCTGAGGTTGTTAGATGGTAGTCCATAAGTGACATTTGTACAGTATGGCCCCATCCCTGACATAGGATGAGCTAATGCCTTTTGACAGCTTTGGGGGGGATGTGTTGGAATTTTGCCTTGTTGGTGCCACTGTAACAGCCAACAGCTAACCGTAGGACAAGAGTGTGAGTCACTCTGGGTTATTTTTTCAGATTATGTACTTCAGAAACAGATTTACAACGCATACAGATATGGCCCCAAGTCAGCTGTGTGGGCTGTGCTTTAGAGTTACTAAATTCTGATATTGACATTTTAAAAGGGACATTGTATCAGCTCAGTCAGTGGAAACCTCTGAATATGCAGTATACACCATAGGGATTTTTTTTTTGAAAGAAGGTAAGCTATTTAAGTGTGGTTTACACTTATGTATGCCCGTGAAACATGGGTAACAGGTTTTTTCAATCAAAGGCTGTCGGCTTTTTGCATCTAAGAGAAATAGACACCAACATCAATGATCCACTTCACTGATTGGCTAGCAGGTGGTCCATACCATATCTAAAGACCAATTTGTTAGTATTTTCCTGATTCCGTCTCAGATAAGCCTTTTTTTTCCAGTTTGGATGAAAGGGTATTGAAAATGGCTTTCTCAAATGGTGCACTTCCATTGTGTAAAAACAATGGTGAACAACATCTTTCACATAAGCCACCCCAAGACTAATTTTTGTTTCCACAATACTCATTTTTTTACTCAAAAGCAATTGCAAATCCTGATATTTTTAAGCACCAGTCTTATGCAAATTAGCCATTGAGAAAATGTTTTTTTCCTTCTTGTTTTCTTATACACCAAATGGACACCTGTGCTGTATCACTGGGGTAACCCTGGTGACATCATCAGTCTCCAGGGCCACATAACACTTTGTTAAACTGTTTTGACAGGCTGAATACTTCCCCATGACTGTTAAACTGACCTTTATGATTTAAAATTGGTGAAGCTGCCCTTTGAAAACCGTGGATTTGCTCCTTAAGAGAAAATTGAGTCTCTATCCATGGTGCTGAAACTCTTTCTGAAGGGAGCCAACGTCAACCATCACCACAGTTCTTTGCTTGCAGTAAAGAACAACAGCTCATCATTACCCCTTTTCTGTTGCACTCTATTGCTTATTATTATTTCTGACATTTGCGATACGAGCCCCCCTATATCAGAATTTTAATTATTCCAAAGCTTTATAAAATAAATAAATAAATAAATGAATGAAAAGTACCATTGGTCTGTATAGACTGTACCCATATAATTAATCTCGTTTGTACTCTTCTAAATCTTTTCCTCTGTAAAAAGAAGTTGACCTGATTTCCAAAGTAGCAGAACAACTTTATCATCTAAGTTTTGCTTAGGCAGCTGGTTAGTTAACAAGTAAGTCTGTACTGCATAGTGTGTTTTCAGTGTCCTGCCAAAGTAATTCCAAAATGTCAGCTTTGCAGGGCATGAGAAAAAAAAGTACATTTTTCCTCAAATCAGTCACATATTTTAAAATGCAATGGTATCATCCGTGCTGAAGCTTGGTTGTACGTATGTGCCCTTTGGTCCTAGCATTGTAATATACTTTTTGCATGTGGGGAACAATGTTTTAGTGTGTCAGCACAGACACATTGAACCTCATAAATGTTTTTACCCTATATTACAATACAGACAGGTTCCTTCAGTAAGTTACATGTAGCTAAGGCATATTCTGTATTTGGCATGTGAATGCTGCATGTGTTAGAGTGTTAAAGAGAGTCTGTTTTGCAGATTCAGCACTTGTTAAACAGAAAAATATATGTAAATAGATTCTTAGATGAAAGTATCTGACAACATAAGACCCCTAGCCATTCCCCAGGCAGGCAGGCTTCAGACAGACTCAGAGAATTTAAGAAAACAGAATAACAAGAACAGACATACTTAAGTCAAGGGAGTGACCAAAAAAACAGAAGACAGGCAGAGGCATGGAAGAAGATCAACAGGAAAGCAAAGCGATGAACAAATAGAGTGGCAGGAAGGTTTAGGCAGGAACAGATTTATGGATGCAGAGAGAGACAGAGAGGTGGACAGGCATACATAAAAATTCAAACAGGTAAGACATCAACTTAAGACACCCTTGTAGATAGAAAGGCAGATAAAAAAAGAATGGACGGAAACAGTGTGAGACATGCATATGAATAGGTAAATAGATGTGTATATAGGCAGAAACCTTATATGCATTCATCTGTTCCCAATACTGTAGCAAAGAAATGAGACATAATCTGAGATATGCTCAAATCCCCTTAAATATACCTTTTCATGCCATCGACAACATAGAATCATGATGTGATTTTTGAGTGCTTAAAATTTGATTTAGGAGCACTGGGGAAAAGTCCATTACCAGCAATTTTAAAGAAATATAGCAAGCTATTTATATGTTTGCCTAGCTGTTCATAGAGGCCCTTGTCTAGATGCATAAGTGCAAAGACAGGTTGAATTTGAGAGGGTGACAACTGAAAGGAATAACCTGAATGAAAGAGTAGGGAAACATAACAAATGCAGATATAAGAGGGCTTTCTGACTAGTATGGAGCAATATAATGTGAATGCTACAGTATGGCCTTCAATAGGGATGTTTCTAATGACTGATTTCTCTGTTGATTAAACTGTAATTTAAATTTAGACTAGTTGAACAGTCTAAAAGTAAGAAAATACTCAGAAAACTGTCAGAAATGAGGACAGTTTCATTTGGAATTAAAAGGGATCACATCATCTGTGGGTAAACAATGTCATTTTGGTTTGCCAAACGTGGCTAACATTAGCAGTGCTAGCACCGCCAGCCTTCTTTCCTTGGAGATTAACATCCACATGCCTGTGTTTAATGTGATTACACATTGCTTCAGTTGAGTGGTTAGATGCTAGTTTATTCTGACAAAGCCTGCAATACAACCTTATTTTCATTTTCTAGATCAAAATATTGCCTAACCACACTGTTTCTAGGAGATGTCTTCTGTCCCACTTTCCACCTTGCTGGTTTACAACATCTGGGCATTAGCACGGGGAGAAGGGGGCAGCTGTCTGTTGGGGCAGTAGCCCCGAGGCAGGCAGCTGCATGACATCTTAGACGCAACAGTTAACTGGTGTTACTGGTCTACTTTAATAAAATGCTGATAATTAGTTTAACCAACCAGTGATTCTGGTGCCGACTAGCCTGGCAACATTTAATCGTTTAGCAGACTATTCGCACACATAACTAGCCTTCAGTCACCAGCTCTCAACCCAATTGAACACCTGTGGGAGATTTTTGAGCGACCTGATAGACAGCATTGTCCACCATCAAAAAAAAATGTCCTTAAATGTCCTTAAAACGATGTATGACAAGCATCAAGTGTCATTTGATTTTGTGAATAATGTCCACTGTCTCTCAGGAGCAAATGTGGAAGCAGCGTGATGTTGTTCTACCACGACGAAACGTCACAGGGAGAAAGTGAGGGTAGATGGTTGGGTGTACAAACTATTTTTGCCTAATCCTAACCAAGTTCAGGCATTCAACTCACAGGGAATGGATGATTATGTGAATGTAGACTATGTACAATATTGATATTTACATCAGAACTGTGACCTCGTCAGTCCCCAACAGATAACAGCTAGTTCAGCAAAACAGGGAGTAGGAATGGCGATTATAAGTTTACCCCCCATGGAAATGTAGACTCAGCACCTACGGGTGGATGCTGGCGTGGAATTGGGGCTGGCAACAAATTAGTGAGCAAAATACTGATGGCTTAAGTACACTGCCATAATGCAAAGGGTGCGTTGGGTATATTTTGTTGTGAAAGTACTCTAGGTCACATGAGAGTAGAACCAAATTCGAGTTGACTGACTGACCTAGCTTGTAGGCTTTGCTTCATTAGTTTTAGCTGTCTAAACTTGAACCGTAGAGGATACAGATCAGAGAACACCTATATGAATCTTTCGTTTTTTTTTTTTTTGAAAGGTTTCATTGGATGGTTTAAAAGGCACTGACAATTCTTTTGTAGTTTAGGTACAAGGACTTGTTACTATTAAAAAAAACAAAACGCCAAATTAGTGAATATCTTTTGGAAGAAAGGAGTTCAACCCTGCAGTAGAGTTCAGACTAACAGAATCCATGAGAAGGAGCACTGAATCTGTGCTGGAGGCTCATAGTGAACCTACACCTTACTGAGACAGTTAATGTTGTTTTTTTTGTTTTTTCTTACACGTGGCATCCATCTTTACAATACAGCTCTTATATAATAGGTTACTATTATATGCTGAACTTAAGTGACTATCTTATCATACATATTTTGTTTTTCCATTAATGTGAATTTCAGCCATAAAAACTCAATCTGTCATTTTTGAGATTGGATGTATCCACTAGAAAAGTCTGCAATCTTTACATTACACCCGCAGCTTTTACTGCTTTAAAAGGATGCAAGACTCTCAGACAGACTATTAGACAGGCAGGGGAGCAGGTAGCATTGTGGCAGATTGCCATTTATGCCTCAGCAGCCAGAAGAAGGGTCCACACAGCACCTCAGATTGATAGAACCGTGTCTGAAAAACAGTTTTGTTTGGGGGGTTATAAGCACAAAGCTTTAAACAATTCAGGAATGTTGAAACTTTTCATATGATAATGTTGAAAGTCTTCATATGTTGTGAAAGGCTCCATTATCATATGAAGACCTTCAACATTCCTGAATGTTGAAAGTCTTCATATGATAATGGAGCCTTTTACGACATCCTAATTTGTCAGTTGAGTAATTCACTTCTTTAACCTGATTTTTTTGCCGTGAAGCAGTCACACAGAGGTTTGCTGGTTATGTCATGAAACAGCTAGTTAATGGAGGTTTCAGAATGTACTGCTTTCTATGTAAAGTGTTGATAAAGGTCAAATTGGTATTTTCAAGTTTCCGGTCAAATACAGACACATGAAGTTCTCTTTGGGGGAGGGACGAGAGGAAGTTAAACAATGGGGAAGTGGGGTTCCTATAGAGACTGAGGATCAGTTAACAGCAACAGATACTGGAGTTAATGAGACAATACCCTGACGACGCACTTGCCGATGGTACAGTTTCTGTTTGATACATATGTACACAAAACAATGAAATGGACATGAAAAACAACTCTACTGTGCCATTATTTCATATAATAATATTTTATATGATCAATGGCTAACTTTCCTGCTTAATGAGTTTAGAAAAAGTTATATTATTTGGACTGCAGCATTTAACCTCCCAATTTACTCTTCTTCTAGGCACATTGTCTCCTTTTGTCAAGTCACATGCAAAAAATCTTGAAATTCTACTAGAATCAGCTTTGAGGGTTGACAAACAAATCAGGTAGTCAAATCTAATCCCCAGATTCAGGTCTCAGTGCTATGATAACAGGGCATTCTCAAAAGCTGCCCCAAACTACAGAATTGCTTTTCAGTTTTTCTCACTCTGTTGTTGCCGTCAACATAGAAGACTGTTAACTATGCCTAACCCAACCTGCTTCTACATTTTCTTCTGATGTCTTGATGCTTTAAACATACGATTTTATTTTAGTTTTCCTTGTCCTTTTGTTTTATTTTTGCTTGTCCTTGCCCTCTCTTTATTTTGACACCTCTTTGCACTGTGCAGCATATGGAATCAACTGTTTAAAGTGCTCTGTAAATTAAGTTGAGTAAAATGATATTTGTAACTATTTCTAATAGCAGTAATGAACTTGAGGTAGTTGGTTCTGTATGTTGCAGACAGTGCTGTCATTTTTTGTTGTCATGACAGTAATGTAGAAAAAACTGTAGATGCTGAGGTCAAGCTTGGCTTTTATGATGGAAGTCTGAGGAAACAAACATGAACGCAAACAGGGTAGCAAAATGTAGGAACAGATAGAGCAGGCATGAAACATATTGTGGTATAGGGTTGGTGTAAGTGATTCCGCTGCACAAACCTCAGTGGGAAGCAGTCAAAACAGCAAAGCTTCCATTTTCAGCTTTTTACTTATGCAAAACAAGTAAACAAGACAGACATTGGTGCATTTCTGTGCCAGTCTGTCAAATACAAAGATATTCTAAACCACCCGGCAGCAAGTGACAGGGATGGAGAGAGAGGAGGGAGACAGATAAAAAATGTTCAGACTTAGGGCCTTCAAAGAACAGTATGAGCTAAGTACCAGACAATCAAGCTGCACACATTCTACACTGAGCTATGCAAAGTTCAAATTACAGGCGTGTGTGTGTGTGTCAACTTATTTTAATATTTTTTTGATATTTTGATTTAAGACCCTTTCACAATTTCAATCGAATAGAATGCACCGTTCAATAGAAATTGAAAGGTGCATCTTAATAGGTGGAGGAGGAGAGTGAAATACTGTAGGTGTGGCAGAGACTGACTTGTGAATGATATGAGAATAATCTTCCAGCAGCCTGGAGAAGAGCAAGCAGGATGGAGTGATGGTAAAGTGCCTGGTGCTGAAGGGTCTTTTTTTTTTTTTTTCCCCCCAACCTGCAACTGCCAGATGAGTGTCTGGCTGAGACACAGGTTGACTAATCCAGACTGGAAATGGAAATGAAATGCTACCGGAGGCTTAATATAGAATTGACTTCCCAGTGACACCAAACCACAGGAACTGCAGGCTAAGACAAACCTTTTGTTTGAAATTAATTGGTATCTTAGCTTACAAATTTGTAAATAAGCCATGGATATGAAATAATCTTTTTTGGAAATCCAGGCAAATATTTTCTGACCCGTATTTTGTTATGTACTCCCTCTGTGTCTAATCATCATATAATCTGTGAAAAACAAAACCTATGATGTTTCCCTGTTTTTAACCATGCTTGTGGCAACCCTCTACGGGTGACAATATTAAACGGTGGGTTGGTTAACAACTTTGGTCCAGAGTTCAGCATCTCCACAAATATTGGATGGATTGCCGTAAAATTTGGCATAGGCATTTGTGGTCCCCTGAAGATGGACAATGGTGATGCTCTGATTTTTAATCTAACCCTACAAGCAGGACATTTTTGTTTCAGGGTAAAATGTCTTGACACTGTTGGATGCATTGCCATGAAATTTGGTACAAACATTTATGTTCCCGAAAGGAAGAAGTTTGTCCAGTACATATGTTTATGACTGAATACCTGCAGAACTAATTGGGGTGACTCACATATAAATCACGATTGTTGTCTTCTACGATTATGAATCAATATAGATCACAAATGATGTTTTTGTATGTCAGTGTGAATATTATGTTAACATAAAAGCTGGAATTGTGTCAAAAGAGCGTGGCACCTGTATGATGTAGAGTGTGCACACACAGAGAGTAAATCTTCAAAAAAGGGAAACGTTTTGCATTGTGGATGTAATCATCAAAAAATTAAATGGTAAACATAACCTGCTAGACACTAGCGTATTAACATTGTCATTGTGTGCATGTTAGCATGCAGATGTTAGTATTTAGCTCAAAGCACTACCATACCTAAGTACAGCCTGTTAGCATGGCTGCAGACTTTTAGTCATATTAATTCAAGAAATAATAATCTAAGCCAAATTACTTTCTGACCTTTATTTTGTAATGTACCTGTGCCAGTACAAACCTTAGAATACACGAGCATGTTATGATGTGAAAAAACATGAAACATTTTAATTCTTTTTTTTTTTCTTCAGGTGACATTTTTAATCTTTGTATTGCTAATTCTCTTATTATACCAGGATACCATTTTAGATATTTTCTGTGCTCTACTTTTCTATATCCAGATTTCTCACTGCCCTCTACCATTATCTAAATAACACGAATGCGCAATTGATTTATTAGTTTTCATCGCATTCTTGAAACTGGCTGTATGAATAAACCTAAGATAAAATTTCAGCCATGGCATCTAAAAGTAGCAGTAACAGATATGAATGTCAGGCTTTCCATTTTCCCAGACGTTCTTTGTTCTGTTGATTCATTCCATCTCACTCAGCGCGGATCTCTTTCATGTCAGCCATTAGTTTTAGGAGCCAGGTTGATCGCTCTGTGCTGCTGCTCTGTCTATCATGGCCGACAGACTGCAATGCCCTCTGGGAAAATGAGGGTTCTGGAAGAAGGAGTATAAAACTTTGGTTGGATGTAAATTTCTTTCCATGTGTTTACAGCTTATGTGTAATAGACCTTTCGTGGTGGTGGTGGCAAATGTTGTAAACGCAGACAGGGTCTGAGGTTTTGTGTTTTTCTGTCCATAACAGAGACATCAGTGCGTGAAGCAAATCTGGCTCTATTAGCTAAGGGCACCAGATTCATTCATTATGAATGATGAACTGAATCAGGCAGTTGCTGCCGCTTCATAGGGAATAGTAGAGCTGCTGGTTACTATGTCATCAGTTAATAAAAATGAATGAGACACTTTCTCTATTTCCTCTCTTTATGTTTTTTTTTTTTTTTTAATTTTTCTTCATCATCAAGCAATGCAACATTTGATGACAATGAATAGCAGTTGGATAAACTGGGGGGGGGGGGTGGTATGGTGTAATGTTTAGATGGAAATACAGACAGGATGTGAGATGATTGACTTAAGTGATATCCACATACCTTTTTTTACTCATGTTCTCACATCCACATTTTTTACCAAAAATTTGGTGTCTCCCAGATGTTTTCCTTAAGTTATTTGTTGCTGTGACACATAAGAACATGAATAAAAATTTGGTTTGCGCACATGTAAGATGTTTACTTGACTATTTCATTCAATTATAGACAGAATTTGTTCAGTTTGGATTCTCCTGCTGTATCTCAAACAAATTAAATGTGGTAGCAAAGTTGACCTAGTATTTTAGAAATTCTGCAGCCAGCATCACAACCACTAAGAAAAATGACTAATAGAAACTTGACTAATAGTTTCAGCACCTGTAGAGCTGAAACTATTGCTGAATTAATCAATATGTTGATAGTCAGAAAAATCAGCAACTACGTATATATATATACTGACCCAGGTCGAATTTGATGTATGCATACCTGCATGCATACTGCAGCAACCAGCAGGGATGTGGAGGATATTATAATTTTCATACTTCAATAATAATTGTGTCACCAAATGTAAATATTAGGAGAGAAAATATCGGTTTAGGTTTTTAAATGTATCTCATAGCGAATCTAGAAATCGCACATAAAAGAGGGATAGGCTGAAAAAAGACTCCGCAGACTGATCTGAGCCCTGTTTGTGTTTGTTAAAGAGATATTATTTTGAGATGTGAGGCCGTGGCAGTCGAGTGAACAGTGTGTGGCTTCTGCATTTTTTCAGTCTGTCCCTGCCGGGGAGCTAACACTAGCTAACAGCTGTCTGCAGATATCAGAATGATGTCTTGTCATCACAAACAGTGCAGATGAATTAGTGAACAGACTTTCAGTTTCTGCCTGGTCTGTCCTCAAAGTTATCTTTAAAGTGGATGTCTGCACTTGAAACATCCACTGATAGTCCATGCATAGTTGTATGGGATAACATTTGTTTTTCAAAATATGCATAATGATGCATATGAATCGTACTCAAATCGAATCAGGTAATTAGTGCCGATATCCAGCACTCGTCTGCACGTCTATGTACTATATATGCATGTGTCTTTTTCTTTGATATATTTGTCCATCATCTTGTGGAGTACAGATCTCCCTGATCGTCATCCTTCATTCATCTCCATCATCAGACTGATTTCTAAGGCACTGCCTTCTTGCCTGCTGGGTGTGATTAATACAAAGATGTCACTGACTAAAGTGAATTCTTTGACATGTGGCGCAAGGAAGAGTAGATTAGCGTAGTGGAATACCGTCACTGGGGTTTGTAGTATGTTAATAACCCCCCCCTCTTCACAAACGTGTGCGAACAAGCACAAACACACGCACGCACAAACTGTTGGTATTCACTGCCTTCATCCAACCTCCCTCCATAAGTCCTCGATTCTTCAGACGATCCCCCCGCCATCCCCACCAAAACATGCCCCAAACCATTTCCCCCAACCCCCCACATGGCTAGTGCTGGCACATTGATGAGGAGCCAGTTACCATAGCAACAGGAGGCAGTTGCTTTGGCGACTACTGGAGAGAGGGGGTACTAAGGAAACAATGGATATTTAGTGAGGATGGGGTGGAGGGCTGCTAAGGAGATGCGACTGAGCTATAAATAGACATCACTAAAGACTGTCTGTCTCGCTCCATCATCCATCTCTCCAACACCTCCGTGCCCCACCCCCACACAACTGTGATCATCACTTCTTCTTTCTATTCCTGCCTTACAGGAGGTGAATTAGGAAACAGAAAAAGGCCAGTCTGTATTCAGGCCACAGCAAAGGAATTTCTTCTTCAGTTTATGAAGCTATTATGAACCTTTATTATAACAGTCTTTTAAAACATCACATGCTATTGTTTTGGTTGTTTTCAGTTTGTTTTCAAAGACAGTAGAGATAAGCACTGCCTCGGAGAAACTTCAGCACACAAAATGACAGCTGAATAGTCGCAACCCTTGAACAACAATAATTGTTGGAAAAACGGGAACAGGGTACTAAGATGTTGTTGGCGTGATGATACTTTGGCTACTTAAACCCTTGCTTGGCCATACAGTGGATGACATACTGCCAAATGGGATTCAGCTACTTAAAGTGTGACACAAAACAGATGTGATGTTACTGTTAACTCTGAAGCTGAAAATCTCTTTACCAAAAAAAAGACTGGAAACACCACAAACTGAGTTTATCAACTGAAGCATCAGCATCCGATAAAGCATGAATGGTGAAACCACTTACAGTCTCAAACAGCAACAATTAAACCCATCCACTGGAGCTTTGAGTAACTCAGGAGAAACTGTAAAGTTACTACTTGTTTCTCCCCCGTTAATAGACACATCACACATGCTGTTGCTTTTTAGTCATGCTAGCAGTGTGGCTTTAGAGATGGCTGTGTCAGTTTGGTTGTAGTAGTGTAGTAGTAGTAGTAGTGACATTCATGGCCCCCAGAAGATGAATCCTAATGATTTTGGTGGTCCCCTGACTTTTGCAGCGTCATCATCAAGTCTAAATTCCAATTTGGTTCATGACTAAGCACCTGCAAATCTAATTACAAAGCTTCTAGAATGGCCATAGACTCTTCGTCTTGTCTAATGGCAAAAAACATGGTACTGATGCAACACATGGAAAATGAGGATATTAACTGATGAATGTAACTGACCCAAGCTACAGTATATGTCCCCTTCTGTACACATTTCATTTATACTTACATCATTGAAGTTGGAGAAAATTTGAAATTTTTGTGAAATGCACAGTGGTTTCCTGTCTCTTTTGCCCTGAATCAATGAAGCCATTTAAAGGTGACCTTCAGCCCTTTAAAAGCCATAGCTTTTGTCTTGTCTGTGTGCCCTTGTAGCGGCCTGTGCGGTTTATTATGCACAGTACGTCTGTCATCCGGTGGGATTATATAACACTTTGTATGTGTGTGTGTTTCTGTCTTCGCCAGCCAACCAGTCATACAGTGTGAGGTCATCTATTTGGTGGACTGTGTGTGTGTGCGTCTGTGTCTCTGTGTCTCTGTGTCTCTGTCTATGTTGTCCCCATGGGACTGTCAGTTTTGTACTTCAAGAGGCAATAAGACAGGGGGAAAAGTTGGGAAAAACCATGACAGATGTGATACACAGAGGCAGTTAGACTACACCCGCCTCGAGCATGTCTACCCACCTGCCAGTATGTCTACCTAACTGTCTGTCTGTCTGTCTGTCTACAGGTGTGATGTGAAAAAAGTGACAGACAGTGACTATGATATGGTGATGGGGGAATCAGGGATTTGTGGACAGACAGACAGTTTGGGGAGTGGAGCACACTTTAGCTGAGGTGACTCTACAGTGATTGAGATGGTTGGCACTTTGGTGGAGATATACTGTCCAACTGTGGTGACAAGCTGCCTTTTAATGGTGTCCAAACTCGTAGCCATCATCAGGAGCTCTTTGAAATAGATTGATGGATGGATTGAAGGAAATAGGCAAACTCAGATCTCCTGTGAACCCATTGACCACATAATGTATCAGACATGCTGTATGGGTAGACAGACATGCAGGCAAATAGATTACAGTCATTGGGTTATAACCATGATATTTGATTGAAGCAATATATTATCTTTTTATTATCAACTGAAATGACCAAAGTAACAATGTATTGTTCCTACTAGTTATCTGTTTAGCCAAACTTTGTTACAGCTTATCCATCCATGCCATAGTCCTCTGCCGTCCAAAAGGTATCAAAAACTAATTCGAAAAAAATATATGAAAGAACCATATTCTTGATATCTTTCATCATTCCTTATGTATTTCCAAATTCATACCATTTAGAGAGGTGAGCTACACTTACCATATTTATAGCAATGAAGCAATGGGTCACCTAATGCAATGTTATGGCTTTTTTTAATGTGTTTTAATGATGATGAGGATAATTAGAGTTCTGTGGTATCAGGCTGCAGCCATGAGGAGCATAAGTTCAGTTTTGATTTAAGCTTATTAATGAGATCTGTTTAGGCTCTAAATCAGTAAGCACTGACCTTTTATTAAAAGCAAATGTGTCATTGACCTTAATGTGATGGTTTTGTTTATGCATTTATTGTGTAATTCATATAATTCCCATCAAAAGATTTTTGCTTGAATAATTGTGATATTTTGTTAAGATTTCCAAAATTAGTTTTTCAGTTTTGTTAAGGACAGGGACATTTTGGCCGCAAAAGGAATCATTCACCAGCTAATTTCTGATTTATACTGACTGTTCTATTTTGGATTCCAACTTTTACCGCTGCTTAAAAGATAATACCCCATGAGTTTTACATTTAACAATAGTAATGGCGTTGCTCCCATTGAGAAAGTATTTATCCTTTTTTAATGTTGGTTACAGAAATAACCCTGGCTCCAAGCTCTCTAGCTAAGCATAACTGATTCTTTCCTCAACTACAGTATAAAACTGGCACATTAATTTAGAACTACAAACAATCACTGCCATCATAGAAAATAAAAAATATATATAAAAAAATATATATATATAAAAAAACCTTAGAATTTATACCTTTATGTTTTTTAAAGATTTATTTAAAATTGTCAGTCAAATTGGCCAATCAAGAATTATCAAGAAAAAGGCGCCCTCACACTGAATTATTGCTCCCAAACATGATCTTTATTAGTACTGCTACAGCTGCAGTTTTCCTGATAGAATAATGTATTTGCATGCATTACTTTGTGGCAACATATCATTCACCAAATACTTTTGCAAACTTTGGAGAATGGCCTGGTCAAACAGCCATCACTTTGTAAAAGCCCAAAATTAGCCCAAAACAGAACTGTGTTTTACACAAGTACAACCCCTAAAACTGCATTCTGCTGCCTGATTGTTACTGACACTCCCCTGCTGTGCATCACCTCACACTTCCTTGAAGTCGAGTTCATGGTGAGTCACCAAAATACCAAACCTGCATACATTGTGATGAAAATGCCACTTCCCTGAAGCAAAGGCCCGCCATTCACTGTGTGTGTGTCATAACATGATGTTTTGTGTTCGTGAACATGATAAATCAGATGGAAAGCTTTCCAGAACTTCAAAACAAAAAAAAGACGATTTGGAATGTAAAAACTTTCGCTGGCTGAAAGAAGAAAATGTTACTCGGGATCGGTGTATTATATCATGCTCTTACAATTGGATGGTGATGTGTAAATGGCAGTAATCCTCATTTGCTCATTGTAAATTAAATGGCACCGTCTTACTCTACTGGGTAAGGAGGCAATATGACTTCAAGGAACCACTATCACGTTTTTTTAAAAATCCTATTATCGTGTATTTGTATTGGAAACATATTCATTTTATCTTTATCTTTTTTTTTTTTCTAACTTAAAGGGACAGACTGCTATCAGCAGTTACTTGGAAATATAATAATAATGACCACAGTCTGATTTGCTAAGCAAAACTACACAGTTTTGCCTATAGAGTTTTGCCTGTCTCTGCAGAGATAACATGAATTTACATATGTAGTAAACACTTTTTAAGTCGACCATGGATTCTTTTGCATGTTTTAGTCATAAAATGTGATCATAAAGTTACGTCTTTTTTTGGGATACCACAACATTATTAAACAGGAACATTATTCATAAATGATGAGACATTTTGTGATTTCTGTGGTTGAAAGGTCAAATAAGGAAAAAATATGAACATTCTCTGCATTTCCATATACAACTTAATGGCTGTTTCACACTTTGAATTTACATGTGTAAGTTAGGGGCCTTGTGACTATGATAGCAACATAAAAAGGCACATTTTTAAACCATGGTGCAGAAATGCTTTGTCATGTTAGATGGACTTCATTTTTTGCATTAAATAATTTTTTTACGTCTGGTCCATTATAGTGTTTTACTTTAGACATACAGGTGTAACCAGCAACTATCAGGTGCGAGACTAGACATATATATTTTTTTTTATTTCTAGTACTGTAATTTTGTAGGAGCTTTATATATTTAATTTACAGTTTTGTCTATGAGCTGGGAGTGAGAGGTTCTTTCTTTCCCTTCGCTTCTTGTGTGCTATTAAAATGTTTACTTTTTCTTTTAAGGAGATTCCATTTTTCTTTTTCTAATGCCAGTCTGGCATGGCTCTTTTTTTCCAGTGGGAAAGGTGGAGTGAAAACAAAGCTCATGTTCAATTAATGTGTTATGAAGCGGTGCTTCTTCTGGGAATTAAAGACCATCTGCAGTTTTGCTTTGTATCGTAAAACTTAAGGACTCCCTCATTTCAGTAATTCCCCTTTATTGTTGTAAGAGCCACTTTAAGTTGAAGCTTCAGAGTTGGGAAATAGTGTTGACAGAGTTAGGTGAGTTTGGATCAACCTTGGATCATCAGGTTCAACAGTTCTCTTGGATCTAAGGCCCAAACAATGGCTCCAAATCACTGCTAGACCCACAAGTGAGGTAAAAAGAACTGTTTAGAGTTTCATGTTTGTTAGACCAAAAGCAGATTGCAATGGATAAAACCAGACAGAAGAACTGTACCCCTTAATCCTGTGTGTTGTCCTGTTGTGCCGTGTCCAGTAATGCTGGCAGGAGGAGGCATGTGTGCCCACACAGAATATCCACTGCCCTCATTCCAGTCCAACTTTCCTGTGCACCCTCACTTCCTGTGAGTTAATTTCTCTCCACTCCTTTATCATTCTGTCTTTCCCTTGCTTCCTGTCACTCCATCCCTCGCCTACTTTCTTCTTCTACCAAGTGTCCTTGCTTATGTCTTCCTCCTCATCTGGTTGCCCTTATATTTCTTCCCTCTCTTGCTCTTTTCCTCCCCACAATGCCTTGCTGTCATTCCTACTTACACACTCAGTCCTCATAAACTCTCCCTCTATTCATCCCTCTATCTTCCCTCATCTGTCTGCATCCTCCTCAACCTCGGTCCCGCCATCCCTTGGCTCTGTCCCTGTTTGCCCGTCTGCCTGTTATAAATCATTGTTTTCTGCCAACGTTAAGCCTTCACTCCGAAGTGACAGCAAAAAGAACGCCTTTTACCGCTGGCTGTTTTGACTGGCACATATATACACACACACATATACACATATACACACACACACACACACACACACATATACACACACACACACACACACATATACATACATACACACACACACACACACACACACACACACATATACATATACACACACATACATACATATACACACACACGTATATACACACACACACGCACGCACGCACGCACACACACACACACACACACACACACACACATGCACACGCAGACACACACACACACACACACGTATATATACTAACTCAGCTTAGAACAACAAGCTAATCTCTCTCCCGTTTGCCCACCCTTACTTTCCTATCACATTCTGACCATTTCCTTAAAATGCATGCTCGGTAGCCTCAGGTGATTAATTTATATGTACCAGTCCCTTTGACAGTTTTTACATATCTATATTGACATGTATTTCATGCGTGCAACCATAAAATGAAATACGGACACCATCGGATCACTGCACACCTGTGTATTTCTGTCTTACTCCCAGGTATGTTATTAGCTTGGTTGGCATTAACAAATAAAAGCCCGGACATCATAAAAGCTGAGCAAAAAACAGTGGTATTACTTTAGGATAATGATTTGTATGGTAAATTCATCATAATGTACCTGCTCCGCAGCATAGATTCTATCAATACAACAACAAAAGTCATATCATACTGTCCATTTTCTTACTCTGAGTTTCTCTTTTTTAACAGAAACACTGTTTTCCTTTACTAATTTGTTTCAATTGCTTCTACTTTGCTGTTTTTTTTAATCAATGTTAAGTTGCTGTCAATGAAATCCCAAAACGTCCTACAGAAGTCAAAAATGTCTGGAAAAGGAGCAGTTTTTCTTTTTGAAAACAATCAACATAATAACAATAAAAGAGTTGCAGCACAATAAAAGATGAAGTCATGGTGTCAAGTTCTACTTGAACTGAATGTCAACGAGAAGAGGTGGGTCTTCAGCAGCAACTTAATAGTTTTTTTTATCAGCATCTGGTAGGTCAACATCAGTGCTCAAACTGGAATATGATGATGCAAGAGTTCTGTTAGATAAGGTCACGCCAACCCATTTAAAACCTTAAAAACAAGAAATAAAATCTTAAAATCTGTCCTGACAAAGATGGGAAGCCAGTGGAAGGAGGCCAATACTGCTGATCATACTTTTTTCCAGTTAGAAGATGGCTGCTTTTTGTACTAACTACAGATGATGAAGAGACACCTGTTCTACAGCCAAATACACAACAGAAGTCTAACCCAGAGGTAATAAAAGCGTGAATAACTCTTTTTAAATCTTTGGGAGAGAGATAAGCCTTTACTATGGCTAAAAGTCTTAACTGAAAAAAGTTAGTTTTCACAACTGAACGAATCTGTTTATCAAATTTGAAGCAGCTGTCAAAAAACAAAAGATTGATTGTAAAAAGCTTAAGGGCCAAGAGTAACATCAGGCTCATCTAAGAGTTCAGGTTGTCAAAAGATGACAATCTCAGTCTTATTTTCTTAAGATTAAGAAAGTTTAAATCCATCCCTGTTTTAATATCTTTTGAGCTGTCCAGCAAAGGCTGCATTCAATCTTTACTCTTTATTTTTATAGGCAAATAGATTTGAAGGTCGTCAGAATAACAATGAAAAGGTATATTTTGTTTCTTAAAAATGGACCCTAAGGGCAGCATACACAAAGGAAAAAGGATGGGGCCAAAAATGGAGCCTTGAGGATCCCCACAAGTAAGTGGTGCCGCAGCCAAAGAATATTTGCCAAGGGAACCAAGAAATTCCTGACTGTCAGATATGACTCGCTCATACACACATAGAACAAACCGGGGAAGTGGGGGAAAACAAAGGAAATACTCTGCGAGGGGAGTCAGAAAGTGCGGTAAGCTCCTCAGAATTCAGATCAAACCAGCCATCCAGGGTATAGAACATAGAGTCTTGAAGAGCAATAGAATACTGTGATGTAGTTAGAGGGTTAATTGCATGCAGGTGGCGTGCAGTAGCAAAAGTTTTATAGAACAAGGGCCTGTAGCAGTAAATAAACAGGAAGGTGTTCCAATATACATGTGGCACAAATTTCTTTGAGACATACACATAAACCATAAAACAGCACAATGTCCAGTGTGTGTCCCTTTGCATGTGTCGACCCAGTCACCGAATGGGTAAGATTAAAAGAGACGATAAGATTCAAAAAGTCTCTGACCAGAGGTCTGGTTTCACAGCATACATGCAAATTAAAATCACCAACAATTAAAAAAAACATCATATTTTAATATAATCCCCACCAAGAAGTCTGCAAAATCCTGTATAAAATCCTTATCGAACTTTGGTGCTAATTATTTAGACAGCACTCTCCACAACCGTCATCAGTACACCAAATGATGGAATATCTTTTGGCCTTCAAAGTCACCAGATCTCAACCCAACTGAACACCTACAGGAGATTTTGGACTGACATATTAGAAAGTGCTCTCCGCCACCATCATTAAAACGAATTCTTCCAAAAGAATATCTTTTGGAAGAATGGTGTTCAGTCGCTCAAGTAGAGTTCCAGACACTGGAAATCAATGCCAAGGCAAACTGAAGCTGTTCTGGTGGCTTGTGGTGGCCCAATATTTTACTAACTTTATGTGTGTGTTGGTTTTTCCTTTAATTTGTCAACTGTCTGTATATACAACCCAGAGAGACAGTAATTTAGACCCAAGGCTTTAAGATTTTAACCTCCAGCTTTTTAATTTTTCACATTGAACACAGCGCTGGGTCAGACAAAAGAGAGGAGCTAATGAAGTACAGAGAAGATGTGTGTGAAGTGAAGTAGGAAAAAATGTAGTAACAGAGATAGAGATGCATGTTAGGCAGAAATTCATTGCATTGCTGTAGGGAGCTGATGTAGAGTGTGTGTGCGTACACGCATGCATGCATGGGATGTGTAGAGTGTGGATGGGCTGTGTGTGTGGTGGGCTTTTTGACCATGAGACAAGACTAAAGAAGGGGCATGACGAGAGAAAAATGTGGAGTGAAAGAGAAAACTAGAGGGGAGGGGGGCTTACTCACTCCACCACATTGGGTGGGATCTGGGAACTGGCAGTAGCCAACTGGCAACCACAACTGGGTCACATGACTAATGTAATAATCAGTGAAAAAAACAGAGAGAGAGAGAGAGTGAGAGAGTGAAGGGGGGGGGGGGCAAGGGAGAGAGCTGCACATCCATTTCACCCTCAGTGTTTGTGAGTTCAGAGCGGAGACACAGCACAAGAGACTCAACACACACACAGATCGCAGAGCGCACCTGAGTGACTGAAAGGAACAACAGCGCAAGACAACAAAGAAAAGAGGGAGAGAAGGGAAACGAAGTGGTGACATTTACCTTTAGACACCTGAGACTGAGACAAAGACAGACTGAAAAAAAGAAAGGGGGAGAAAGAGAATAGAAAGGGGAGACAACATGTCTTCTCTATCCGATCAACAGCCTGGCTCTCCTTTCTCAGAGTACAGTGAGCTGTGTAAGGTGCCGTCCCTTTCACCCACAGTGCCGACTCAGAGCTGGGATTGGCAGCACCCCACAGGCATGGAAATGGGCAGCCCTAGGGGCCTAGTGGTAGATGATGGACCTCTGGCGACAACTGGACTCACAGATGAAGACAAACTGTGCTTCTTCGAGCATTCGGTTAGGAGCAGCATGGACACAGAGCTGAAGGTGCCAACGAGTGTTGGGGGCATCTCAGGAAGCACCTCCCTGGGCAACGCCTCACTGGGCAGTGCAGGAGAGAGCCCAGAAAGCCCTCTTTCCTCCTCTCCATCTGCCTCCCCAGCTTCCCCAGGCAGGCTACCCTCAGCCCTGCGATGTGGTGGTATCAGCAGGGTCTCCCTACCGCCAGTTCCTGGATCCCCAGTCAGGCATATGGAGCTGTTGCCACCAACTAGTGCAATGGCTCAACACTCAATAGGAGCCTCACTGATGAAGCCATCTCCAGCAGATGGAGACTCTCCATCTGAACCATGGAACAGCATCAGTTTTGCTGAATCCAGCCCAAAGGTCGCCATGCCCCAGGTGGCCCCAAACTACTGTATTATAGGAGTTGTCAATGACAACCATTTGGAGAGGGGCGATGAGGTTGTGGCCGGTGCTGGAGCAGTCCTTGGGGCTCAGCAGTTATCTGAGGGCTCTTCAGGGGACAACAGTTATGAGGAAGAGATAGAAGAAGAAGAGGAACTGGAGCCCTGTTTCATGGGGCGGGCTCAGCAGCAGAGGCAAGCCATGCGGCGAGCAATGTCTGAATGTTCCCACCTGTTGGTACCCACCAGTCTAGAACTGCCTGATAAATACCCAGGTGGAGATGGGGGAGGTCTAGACCAGCTGGTTCCACGTCGCTCACCAAACTCCATGAAGCGCTCACTGACCGTCACAGAAGATCAGCCCCCAACCCCGCCACCCACTCTCTCTGCAGTGGGCGCCACACACATTGACCTGAGGCAAGCCCCGCCTGAACCCCACCTTTGCCTCTCCCCGTTCCCACCACTGAGGGATGGCAATGCCGGGTTCCCTTTCTCATCACTAGAGGCCTCAATGGAGGGCTTTAGGGTGGAGACTGATCCTGGTGGTATTGTGCTTCCAGTGCCCCTAAGCCCCAAGGGGTTCAGCAGCATGAACACCAGCTCTTTTCTGACTGTAGGTGGTGACACTGAACGGGAAGCTGGTACCAAATCTGATAGGGTTAAAGATACTGAGTTTTACAGCAATGAAGTGGATACTAAACTCAACACTGGTGCAGGTTTAGACTTTGGAGCTGGCAAGAATTTGACATTGGCAGAGGGCATTGATGATGACCTCACCACTGGTTACTATACCAACCCTGGCTTGAACTCCAGCGCTAACCCCTTCATCACAGTGGATGGTAGGTGGAGGGGATGTTTGCAGTCTCCCCTTTTTAACTCTTCTTCGCCAGTTGCCAAAGTTGAGTGCCAATCATCTACAACGATACTAAGGACACATAATTCAAATAGCATCTCAGCACTACACTTATCATTGAGGTGAAGATTGTGGTGTTTTGGTCTGTTGATGAAGGCAGTTATTCTTTGTTGATTGCTTTATGTATTGATTCCCATCAGTTTGTAACTGCATTTGGTTTTCTAGTCTAAGCCTGCAAATGGCTTGAGACTAGTTGTAGAGGTAGACTGAATGGAGGAGTGTCAGACGGCGAGAGAGACAGAATGAAAGAGAGAATGCAAAGGGTAGAGAGGTCGACAGCAACAGAGCAGCCTCCCGCCGGCTACTTGACATTCCATGCTGGTAGTATCTGTCTCTTGTTGGTCAAACACACAGGGCCAATTTTAGATACACACCTGCAACAGACTGTAAGGAGTGTGTATAAGTATTTAGTAGTGTGTGAGTTTTGGAGTAGAAGGTATTGTCTTTGTCTTTGCATTTTTGGACACAGGTGGCTGTCTTCATGTGCGACTGTTAATGGGTATGAGTGTGTGATGCAGCACCATAAACCTGCAGCATGAGGTTTTATAGAAGCTGGCTCGCCAGCTGACATTTGGATGGAGAGTCAGGACAACACAGCTCATTATAGTTGATGTCCAGCCTAATTTTCTCTCATACTCCAGCCTTCCTTCATTTTCTGTTTGTCTACAACGCCGACTCTTTGTAGCTCTTTTTTTCTAGTTCCTTCTTACTCTGAATGCTCATTAGAATCTAGGTGAAGGCAAGCATAGCCAAAATGGCTGTAAGCGGGTCATTGTGGCCTCTGAGCCAAAATGGGGTCACTGACTAGAAAGTGTGGCCCAGTATGGTGGTGCTATCTATAATGACCAACTCTTTACTTTGTCTGTCTTTTTTTTTTCCTCTCTGCTCACACACTGTGGTTGTTTTTGTCACTTGCCACAAAGCATAGTGAGGCAGAGTGTGCCAGCCTGGCCACTGGACTATTAAAGGGCCAGTGATCTTTATTTTCTGCCCCCTGAAGTCTAAATAGGAGCATGGCAGAGTCATCTAGCCACAGGCTGTATGCTGTTCATGCATCTGTTTGCTTTCTTACCAAGGTCATGAAAGGATTTCTGTAGCTCCTCTTGTTGTTTGTAAAGGTATTATATCCACAGTGGATAAAGCTCAAAAATACATGACTGTTTTCTTGATTCCTTGAAGAATCCATGTTCTTGACGTGTTTTCCCCAAACAGTGATGTAGTGTAGCCAGCGTCTCTAATGTATGAGCTACAAATGTGCAGTATATCATAGCTTGGTCTTAGCTCTATTGCTATAGAGGGGATGTGGGAAATAATAATAAGCAAATTTGAACCAGTAAAAAAGAAGAAAGAGGTTTAGACAAGGTATAAAGAGAAAACAGGAAGTAAAGGAAAAGGAATGGAGGGAGAGATGCAGATGAATGTGTAATGATGGAGGACAGGAAACATAGGATTTGGTGGATCGTGCTTAGAAGGAGGAGAGGGCATAAAGTATAGAGGGAATGAACAGAAAAAAGTTGAAAAAGAAGAGAGGAGAAAGAAGGAGAAAATCAGAGTCTTTGTAAAATTAAATGAGGCACAAAGTGGGGTTCCATCAATTTGAAAAGAAGGGATTTAAATAACGTTAAACCAAAAGAGGTCAGAATTCAGTGCATCAGCTTGCCTTTCGACAGACACAAAGCAGATCCCACACGAAACATACACCCTGAGTGAATGTGTAGATCTACTGTCATGTCAAATTATTTTCGTCCTGTAATATTTCCTGGTTTCAGGGAGATTATCAGCTGCATTCGCTCAGAGAATCAAGCAGATAATTGTCACATAATGTTCCGTCTGACAAAATGAATTGAATGCTCTCTCCAGCGGTGGGACTGTGTTCAACAATAGCAAATGACTTTTGAACATGGGCATGTGTTTGCTTTTGCTAATGGTTACCACAATGCTGAAATACAGTGCTGTCTGCATGTTTGCATATTTGTTTGTTTGGCTGTATATTCAGGTGTCTTTTGTATTAATGAATTGTATTAATGATATATATATATATATATATATATATATATATATATATATATATATATATATATATATAAACTCTAGGTGCATTTCTTTCATTCTTCTTATCCTTACTTAAATGAAATTCAATATACTGCACACATACAGTTAGTTCCATAAGTGTTGGACTGCACTTGTTGTGTGCAATATACTGCACACATACAGTTAGTTCCATAAGTGTTGGACAACGACACAATTTTTGTAATTTTGCCTCTACATGATGGATTTGAGGCTTGAGGCTGAAAAACCAAAACAAACCTAACAGACAGCAGAAACTTTAGCAGTGGCCAAATCAACAATTTGGTACATTCTCGAAAAGAAGGAATGCACTGGCGAGCTCAGCAACACCAAAACACCTGGAAGACCACAGAGAGACAACTAAAGTGGATGATCGCAGAATATTATCCTTGGTGAAGAATGAATGGTGTTTATTGATGATGTGACGGCCGATGCTGTATTACTGGAATGAGTGCAAATTCCTTTTTTCTAGTAACAGCAAATTTTACAGAGTTTAAACTTTCATAAATCCATTTAGAAATTATTTAAAAAAAAAGACATTCAACTTCTAACTTAAGATATTGACTCATATTCCTCAATGTGTGAGTTTTTCTTGAGTGTCAAAAGTAAGCCAATTGACTCTTGACATTTACATGACATTTACTCATACTCATTGCGTTTATTCAAAGCGACTTACAAGTGAGGGACAACAATAAAGCTAGTAAGAGACCTTTGAATAAGTACCAATTATTAAATCCGTTCAATAAGACAAAGTGCAAGGAGATCAGGTAAAGAAGTGCACAGTAAGTGTGAGTATAGATTTAGGGTGTTAGAAGTGTTAGGAGAGAGGTGCTCTTGGA